>NC_091444.1:37801467-37979639 GCF_964237555.1 Oryctolagus cuniculus
TGCACCCCATGGGAGACCAGGAGAAGTACCTGGCTCCTGCCATTGGATCAGCGCGGTGCACCAGCCGCAGCGCGCCAGGCGCGGCGGCCATTGGAGGGTGAACCAACGGCAAAGGAAGATCTTTCTCTCTGTCTCTCTCTCTCTCACTGTCCACTCTGCCTGTCAAAAAAAAAAAAAAAAAATACCCGAAACTGCATAATGCGCAAGCAGTAAAATGCAGCTCCCACAGAGCCTGGGCAGATACAGTGTCTGCCCAGAGCCCTCCTGCTGTGTCTCTCAGGGCGGCCGGCAGAGGAGCACAGAGGGCCTCAGCTAGTGCCCGCCAGCCCTTAAAGGAGGTACCACTCATTCATGAGGGTTTCTCCCAAAGACCCCTCCTCTTACTGCCGCCCCAGTGGGAATGAAGTGCTGACCTGCACTTTGGAGGGGACATCATCATTCAAACCCCTGCAGCTGCCCCATCTCACTCACAACACCTTCCAAAGTCCTAATGGGGTCCCACGGCCCTGATTGAACCCTGCCCCCTCCCGGGCCCCTCCTGCTGCTCCTCAGGCTGCCTTGTCTGTGAACCCAGGCCTCCCACACCTGCCGGGCCCTGCTCCTGAATCCCCTATCCAGAACCCACACCTGCACGCTTCAAGTCTTTACCCAAAGGTCAGATTCTCAGAGAAGTCTTTGCAGACTTCTTGCTTAGAATTGGGCCCTCATTCCCCACCCCCCACCCCCACTTATTCTCTTTCCCGCCGTCACTTGATTTCTCAGAATACACTGTCTACACCACAGTTTATGCATCCGTTTGTTATTGGCTGTTTCCCTCATCTGCTGGGCACGCCACTACACACAGGGGTTTTTGTCTTTTTGGCTCGCGGGTGTGTCTCCAGGGCTAGAAGTGCCTGACACTTTGTGGGTTCGCAAGAATCCATGCCGAGTGCTGGGATCTCCAGCTCACGGGATGAAAACCACCCTCTGGGTCCGTGCTCCTGTGCTGCTGGGCCACAGAGGAGACCCTGCCGATAGGGGGCGTGAGCAGCAGGTGAACCCACTTAGGCGGGTTTCCTACATGGGCAGAATCAGCCTCCTCAGGTCCTAGCCCCCTCCCCCGAGGCACCCGACCTCAGAGGTCTCAGCCTGTCCCTCTGTTGACTCCCCGGCAACCCTCCACCACCAAGCGGCCTCCTGCTGCTGCTGCTCCCTCTGTCTCCATGGCACCTTGAAGCACTTGTTAGCCCGTCAGCTGCTGTGACAACTTCATTCCTCGTTAACACTTCGTTGCAGATAAATTCTTCCTGTTCAAATAACTGGTGCCCTTTATGTCTCCCAATCAACACGGCACACAGAACCCAACACTCAGAAAAACCACCTGCGGCCCACAGCCTTCCTACCTGGCCTCTACCTGGAACCCAGACGCTCCCCATCTAGGTAAGAGTGGAGGCAGCTCCTGTTTCCCACTCTGCTGTTCCGCGGGGCCTCGCCTGAGCCCCGAGCTGGAGCTGGCGGTCCCTGTGCCATGGCTACTGCCGCCCCTCTGTCCCCACCGCTGCTCCCGTCTTCTCATGTTGAAGCGATTTTTTTTTTGGACAGGCAGAGTGGACAGTGAGAGAGAGAGACAGAGAGAAAGGTCTTCCTTTGCCGTTGGTTCACCCTCCAATGGCCACCGTGGCCAGCGCACCGCACTGATCTGATGGCAGGAGCCAGGTGCTTTTCCTGGTCTCCCATGGGGTGCAGGGCCCAAGCACCTGGGCCATCCTCCACTGCACTCCCTGGCCACAGCAGAGAGCTGGCCTGAAGAGGGGCAACCGGGACAGAATCCGGCGCCCCAACTAGGACTAGAACCCGGTGTGCCGGCGCCGCAAGGCGGAGGATTAGCCTAGTGAGCCGCGGCGCCGGCCCGCACCTTCTTTTGACACCTGCCTCCCTCTTCATCTGTGGTGACACACACACCCAAAGGCAGGGACATGTCTTACTCATATTGGTAACCCTACTACCTGCATCCCTCCCAGCACATAGTAGGTGCTCAGTAAAGCCCCATAAGCATCATAAACATTTGATCACCCGGACATACCATTATTAAATGATAGCCACGCGTTTTAACATGCTGTCCAACTGATATAAATAAAGAAAAACATGTAGCTTTAAAAAAACTTAAAGACAGAACCTAGGGCCTGCTTTAATCACCACCAAGCAAAAAGCACTTTCAGATGTGAAACGTGGCCAGTCCCCAGAGAGTGCTGGTGACGCGGGGCTGTAATTACGCTTACGTGAAGTGTGCGTGCTGTTACTTACATAGCCCTGTCGCTGTTTGCACAGTTCCTTCCCCAGGAAGCCCAGCGATGGCTGCACAGCTCCTGGAAGATTCCCCAGGGCCCCGAGACAGCAGCCTCACTCTGAGGCCATGAGGGTCTTGTCAGTCAAGCTTTTCTTCCTGATTTCATCTCTCCCTCTCTCTCCTTCCCCCACCTCCCCAACCCTCCCCTCAGCCTCCCTCGCTCATTTCTGGGAGAGCATCTATTAGAATCACTTGTGCAATAGATAACGCCCCCCCCCCCCCATTACAGCTGCTAGTGCTTCCTCTGTGTAATTAGAAAGTGCACCAGCACCACGGCTCACTAGGCTAATCCTCTGCCTGTGGCGCCAGCACCCCGGGTTCTAGTCCCGGTTGCTCCTCTTCCAGTCCAGCTCTCTGCTGTGGCCCGGGAAGGCAGTGGAGGATGGCCCAAGTCCTTGGGCCCCTGCACCTGCGTGGGAGACCCAGAAGAAGCTCCTGGCTCCTGGCTTCGGATGGGCGCAGCATATAGGCCGTAGTGGCCATTTGGGGGATGAACCAACGGAAGGAAGACCTTTCTCTCTCTGTCTCTCTCTCACTGTCTATAACTCTGTCTAAAAAAAAAAAAGTGCATTGTTTTGTAATGCTGAAGTTAATTAGCATAAAGGTATTTGGCGAGCAGGTGGAAGCGCGAGACCCCTGCTTCTCTGTCAGCCTCACATCTGGAACCTACACCCCCAGGACCCCCCCACAAAGGCCACCACCCCGGCCGCTGTGGTTGGCCCTCTCGTCAACCTCGGTGGGAGGGACACAAGCTGGCTGCACGTGGCCCACTGCCGGGCAGCAGCTGCAGGTGTCCCGCAGTAGCCAAGAAGCGCTCCAGGTCCTTCCAGCCCAGGGAAAGGACGGGCACGAGCTTCTAAGCAAGCTGCAGCTCGGGGAGGGAGCCACGTGTCTAACACAGGCGGGAACAGGCAACAGAAGGGAGGAGTGAGCAGGGGCGTCGGCTGCTCCCTGGTGCAGGCTGGCCCGGGGGCTGGCCGGGGGCTGCGACGATGGCCTCCAAGGCACTGGGAATTCCACAACCCGCGGGAGCGCAGGATTCTGCACGGGCTCTGTGTTGCCCTGTGCTCTTCCCTGCATCTGCAGCGCTGTTCCCACTCACTCACCGGTGCCAACACAACACACAGAACATTGCTGACGCTCAACAGTTGCTGAATGAGTGAATGAAACTCTGCAGATCCTGCACGATGCCGCCTGTTTCCGGAGGCTGCATCCACCTCTCCCCTTTCTCTGCTGGCCTCCCTCGTTTGAGCAGTGTGCTTTATGATCGCAGGTGGGCTTCATTTCAATTGATCTACACACAGGTGGTAGTGGCTTCCTGCCCTCGCGGGAATTCCCTGATAGGAGACCCTTTGGGACAACACCTGACCACCAGGGTGCTAATTATTGGGGGATTTCACCTGACCAGTTTTACCACTGCCTCTGTTCTATGAGGTACTTTTAGTCCATGGTTATGAATGACCATAAAGGAAGGGCTAAAACAGCTTCAGCTAAGGGTGAGAAGCTGCAAACCCGGGACCCGGTGATAAGCTGCATCCAGACGTTTCAGAGGGGTTTTCTTTCACTGTTGTTGCATTTACAGAAAAGGAAGTGGAGGCATGGAGAAAGTGGTAGCAAGATGACAGTCCAGGACATCTGTAGAAATCTATTTGAAGGCGGAGGGGTGCTGATTGATATTTGAATGAATGAATGGATGTAGTGAAATTCCAGCCCCAGGGCTCTCTCTCAGGGAGGTCTGCCCCACAACCTTTGTGTTACTTCCCCTCCCTGCACCAGTGAGCTGCAGTCTCCACTGAGTTTCCTTCCTACCAGCATCAGCAGGTGCACCCTCTGGGCCCAGGGAACAACTGTGACCCCAGGCAGCCTGGAGAGACCATGTTTGGGAGGGGCTCCTTGAGGCTGGAAGGAGATGGCTCAGCAAGGACCTTCTTCCCATGCCCAGGAAGGGGCTTGGGGAAAGCAAATTCCTGAACAGAGACCATGTTCAGGCGCCAGACAGAGTCCCCCCAGCCCAGACAGCCCTGAGCCAGCTCCAGGGACCTGCAAGCTTGGACAGAAACCACGCTGGAGTGAAACCAGACAGCCTCTCCCATTCCCCAGTGCCCCATAAACCATCCTGCAGGGCCCTGGGGAGAGTGAGGAAGCTGGATAGAACAGGAACTCTGTGTGAGATTTAATTAGGCTGAATAACACCTAGAGCAAATTCACATTGCCAGCGCTCTTTTTTAAAAGTGCAATTATTTGTTGATCATTCAAGGGCATGAAAAAAATAGGAAGATTGCTCTAGATTAGAGAGTTCAAAGTGAGGATCTTGTTTGGATCCCCATTCACACACAGTAACTGGAAAAATACATCATGATACAAATCCAGGAAATTTGAATATAGATTGGTTATTAGATATGATGAAAGAATTATTGTTGGGGTGGACATGTGACACAATGGTTACAATGCTGTGTGGGATGCCCTCATGAGCACCTATGTTCAAATCCTAGCTCTGCTTCTCAGTCCAGCTTCCTGCTAATGAGCACCCTGGGAGGTGGAGGCTCTTCCGTCTGCTGGTTTACCCTCCAAATGGCTGCAATGGCCAAGGTTGGGCCAGGCTGAAGTCAGAAGCCTAGAACTCTATCAGGGTCTCCCACGTGGGTGCAGAGGCCCAAGCACTTGGGTCATCTTCTGCCGCTTTCCCAGGTGCATTAGGAGGGAGCTGGATTAGAAGCAGAGCAGCTGGGCCTCTAACTGGCACTTGGATACAAGATGCCAGCATTAGAAGCAGTGGCTTAACCCACAACAGCACCCGCCCCTAAAGTCTTACTTGCAATCAACTAGTGAACAAAGCCCAGGCTATTGAAATTGAAAGGGGTCAGTCTATCCTCACAACTTGCCAACTCCAAGTCATCACCTTCTGCCTCTTGGGGGGCCCGTCTTCTCCACGCACCTGCCACTAGAAAGCAGCTAATGTTATTCTCACCCAGAAGATCAGCTGGCATTGAGACAAGCCAGGAGCCAGCATGAGACCACCCAGATGGGCTGGAGGCACAGCACGACACAGCCAGGCCCTTGGCCAAAAAGGCCCCTCTGATGCCTGCCCACAAGACACCCCAGCCCCACTCAGAGCTGCTCTGTGGTCGTGCATACTTTCAAACAGCCCAGCCCAGGGAGGTGGCTCTGAGGAGAGAGCTGATTGGTGACCCTTACCAGGAAGGGAACTTTGCTGAAGATGGTTCAAGATTCAAGGCTCCCGGAATGCCTCTCACCTCAATGGCAGCTTCCCCGGTCCAGCAGGCATCGCATTCCCTAATGAGAAGACTCGCTGTGCCCTTCTGAAGGTGCATTAGAGGAAGACAAACCCAGACTCCCCATGGAGGTCTCCCCAGGAGCTGGGTGAGTCTGAGAGCTCAAATCAAAGACCTGCTGCCCTGGGAGTCAGTCCACAGACAGTCACATCTTCCTCTGTTCCTGGCACCGGAGGGGCGGCTCAGCAGGGGACCCTGCAGGTGCCCCATGTTCTCCCAGAGCTGCAGGGCTGTAATGCAGCCCTGTATCAGGTGCATTATCCCCAGGAGTCTAATTCATCCACAGGCAACCAGGACAGACCCAGCCGCCCACTACGGCTTCCCTGCCAAGCCCCCTTGTTCGCCAAGTGAAGGATATGTCTGCGTTCGGTGAGTGCCCACTCTGTGCTAGGCAGTGGGCTAGGCCCCGGGCAAACATGAACAACAGTGTCATGGATGATGGGACAGGCACGCCAGCCTGCCGGTGCCATCAGGAGCAGTAGGGGCCCAAGCGTGGAGTGCCAGTTCTGCCAGGGAGGGGGGTGTGTGTTGAAGTTGATTTGTTCTGAGAGGATTTGTTCTGAGAGGAGGAGCGTGGTGGGGACAAGAGGCACGGAGTCACCACACAGACCCTGGGAGTCAGGTGAAAGTGGGCCAGAGGCAAGCAGCCCACAGACTCGTTTATTTCAGTTGGTACAACAGCTTATATAGCCAAGACAGCCAATCTGGTCAAGGGGTGGTCTATGCCCTAACCGATCACAGCCTGTTGCCAGGCAGTTTCCAAAGCCATCCAATCACAGCCTGTTGCCAGTCAGGCTCTGTTGCCAGGCAGTTTCTGAAACCATCCAATCACAGCCTGTTGTCAGGCTCTGTTGTCATGTGGTTTCTGAAGCCATCCAATCACGGCCTGTTGCCAGGCAGTTTCTGTTGTCAGCGGCCATCTTGGCATGACCTTTTCACCTCAGTGGCCATCTTGGCATGACCTTTTCACCTCAGCGGCCACCTTGGCATGGCCTTTTCACCTTCTCATTCCACTACAGGTATGGACTGAGGAAGGAGCCCAATCTTCAGATGCGGTTGCATTTGGGTGCAAGGAAGAGGCTTCACCCCAAAGCCGCATCTCCAGCTGCACTGATGCGGGAGGCGGGGCCCAGGGCATCCTCCCAGATGTTCTAGAGGAAACACCTCAGGATCTGTAAGAGGCTTCATGGGCTCTGTGAGGAGTTCTGAGGTTAACTATTCCCTGGGATGCCATTACTTCCTGCTGAGCTAGCAGACTTCAAAATCAAACTGCCTGTTGCAAGGTGAGGCAGATACAGAGGGTGCCAGCTTAAGGTGGTGTGCCTTCATGGTTTCTCAGCTGGGTGATGGTGTGAGGGCAACAGGCACACAGTAGAAACTCTGCTCCCACTCTGGTTTTTGTTTTTGTTTGTTTGTTTGTTTGTTTGACAGGCAGAGTGGACAGTGAGAGAGAGAGACAGAGAGAAAGGTCTTCCTTTGCCGTTGGTTCACCCTCCAATGGCCACTGCGGCCGGCGCGCTGTGGCCGGCGCACCACGCTGATCCAAAGCCAGGAGCCAGGTACTTCTCCTGGTCTCCCATGGGGTGCAGGGCCCAAGCACTTGGGCCATCCTCCACTGCACTCCCTGGCCACAACAGAGAGCTGGCCTGGAAGAGGGGCAACCGGGACAGAATCCGGCGCCCCGACCGGCACTAGAACCCAGTGTGCTGGTGCCGCAGGCAGAGGATTAGCCTAGTGAGCCGTGGCGCCGGCCTCCCACTCTGGGTTTTGATCTCCTGGGCGAGGCACATGCACCCTCCAGGGTGGTGGTGAGCAGCGGCCCCGCCGCCCAGCCAGCCATGCAACTCTGCTGGAGGCGGCCCATGCCTTCCAGTGTGCTGTGTGGCCAGTGACTTTTGGATACAGATATTCAATATATTACAGGCAATATTTGCAACGCTTTCTAATAAAATCAGCTTTGTGTTCGATGAGTTTGCCCACCTGCAACGTAAGCATTTTACTCGTGTGCCAGGTGGGGCTGGGCTCAGCTCTGGCGTTCGCTAGGTTGGGTGTAGTAAATATATGTATATTTTTAAAGATTTTATCTATTTATTTGACAGGCAGAGTTGCAGAGAGTGTGAGAGAGAGAAACAGAGAGAAAGGTCTTCCTTCCATTGGTTCACTCCCCAAGTGGCTGCAATGGCCAGAGCTGTGCTGATCAGAAGCCAGAAGTTAGGGGCTTCCTCCCAGTCTCCCACACAGGTGCAGGGCCCACGGACTTGGGTCATCTTCTGCTGCTTTCCCAGGCCACAGCAGAGAGCTGGACTGGAAAAGGAGCAACCGGGACTGGAACTGGCACCCATATGGGATGCTGGCGCTGCAGGTGGAGGATTAACCTAGTGCGCCACAGTGCCTGCCCCAGTAAGTATATTTTTGACTTGTGATGGGTTTACTAGGGCCAAGAGCAAGTGTGGAACGCACCCAGTGTGGGGAGATCTGGTTTGCAGCACGCTGTTTTTACGTGGGGTGGGACCTTGAAGCTGGTTGATGAGGATGAGAATTACCCCAGCTGAGCCCTGGGGAGCCACTGGGATGCTCCGTCCAGGTGGCCTGTGAGTGGCTGAGCTGACACCCGCTGAGTGCCACTGATGGGAGCTCTGACCCCCGACACCTCACAGCCCTGACCAGATGACCAAGGACTCCTTTTCTCCGGGACCCACGGCTCCCTCTCTGTGCTGAGACTGGCGGGGCCCTCCCTGCGTCTCCCAGAAAGGTGAGACCCCACAGCATTCCCCTCCCCTCTTCAGTAGGGGACCCGCCCCCGCCACACACACACACACACACACACACACACACACACACTGGGCCTGTGGGACGTGCAGGCAGAAGCAAAGCCCTGTGGTGTTTCGCCGTAGTCACAACTCCTCTTTCTAGAGGGTGTTCATCCAGCTCTGCTTCCGGAAGTGGACCACTCATCCTCCAGCAGACCACCGCAGGGCTGCCACACCCCTGCCCCGCACCCCTCCACGCAGGCCTGGGCCCCAGCCCCTCTCCTAAAGACAGCCAGCCCACAGAAGCAGCTCTGTGCCTGGCAGCCTCTCCTCCAGCACATTAACCCACGTTCTTGATCTGTCCCAAGAACATCGTTCCTAAGGTGGGAAGAGCTTGGGCACTCCCCAGATTGAGTCACTAGAGAAAGCCAAGACTCTCCTGGACACAATTTTATTTTTTTATTATTATTTTTTAAAGACTTATTTATTTGAAAGGCAGAGCAACAGAGAGAGAGAGAGATAAGGAGAGGAATAGAGAAAGAGATTTCTATCCACTGGTTTACTCTCCAAATGGCCCCAACAGCCGGGGCTAGGCTGGGCTGAAACCAGGGCCAAGGAACTCCATCCTGGTCTCCCACATGGATGGCCAGGGCCCAGCTACTTGGGCCATCTTCCACTGGTTTCCCTTACCAAGCACATTAGCAGGAAACTGGCTTGGAAACAGAGCAGCCAGGACTTGAACCCACGCTCCAACATGGTATGCTGACATCTCAAGCTGGGGCTTAACCCGCCAAGCCACACCAAACCCTAGCACCCATAGCTCAAGGCTCAGTGCTACTTAGAGCCCCAGGGCTGCCAGCCTGCTGCGGTGGGGCAGGCCAGTATCTTGGGGACAACCACAAGCAGCAAAGACAAGGAACAACCAATGAATGCCACAGAATGGGAAAGGGGAGGGAAGAGGCATGCCAGAAGGCAGGGAGTGTGGTCGATGTCGGGAACCAGGCGTCAGACCAACACACAACACAGCCACTGCAAAGGAAGAGACGGGGGTCAGTTCACGGCCTCCCCTGGAGCTGGGGCACTCACACTGTGCCCCAGTTTCCTCCCACCCCATCTGAACCCCCTGAAAGGGCCTCACTCAACTAGGAAGCTCTTAGCTAAGTCATCAAACCAGAGCACTACACAAATACAACCTAGAAAAAGCTCCAGACCCAAAAGGGACTTCCAAAATTAGGTATATGTGTGTCCACAACCACACAGATGTACTCGTATATTCACATATGTACATACACACATGAGGGTACCGCCAAAAGTCTATGCAAATGAAATTAAGAGTTCATGTTGGTATCAAAAATGTGAAATCTATGCACACTAGGGAACTTCAAAAAGGTTGTGGAAAATGCATTTTATGAAAAAAAGTATGCATAGCATTGAAAATGTCTGGCACCAAATAAACTTACCTTTTAATTTTACTTTTCCGTGAACACTGGACATAGCCCTTGTGAGTGTCTATACACACATGGTGATGCGTGCACTGTGTGTTCACACACACCCCTGCTTAGTGACATAGGCACTATGTGTTCATATACACTCCTGCTTGTGTGTACACACTCCACTCCCAGTTGTCACAGTTGTCCTGGGGTCTCCAGGAATCATTCACGCTCCCAAAGAGGACTTTCCTAGATCACAGGCGAGGGGTTGATGATATTCCCATTTCAGAGAGGGACAGAGGAGCTTGACGGGGCCAGCAATCCCCTGGTTCTTAGCCCTACTGCCTCAGAAGCAGATCAAGGGCCGACGTCTCCCCCTGGCCTGGACCACAGGACAGAGCTCCACCTCCTGCTGTCCCATCTATTGCCAAGGCTGCAGTCCTCCACAGGGGAGGTGCCACAGCATTTGCTACCTAAATGTGCACAAGTTGTACACAGTGAAAACACTCGTTTGCATCTTCATTTCTACATTGGTGCTATTTCATTTGTTATTGCTGACATACGTCCTTCCTTCTGCATGGCAACCTAACACATCTGGTCCTAGCAACCAAAGACTTTAAGTTGTGGTCCCCGTCACAAGTCCATCCCAGTTAACCAGGGCTTGCACCTTTGAAATGCACTGGAGCTTTATCTTTAAGATAATCATAAAAAATTGAAAGTCTACAAATCACAGCCCTCCTCCCAGGACCTGCCATGGACCCTGCATGGGATCCACCGGAACTAAGACAGCTGAGGGCAGCACCACTCAGCACCTACGCCATCCAGAGCTTCCCAGTACCATCAGACCTCGAGCCGTTACCTCAGCCAGAGAGAGCTGCACGGTGCCACTCTGGTCCTTGTCCAGAAGCCTGAACAGTTCTGAAACGCCACAACAGGAATGCAGTCACATAGGGCAGACACTGGACTGCGGAACTGCCCTCGCCTCCCCCTCCCTGAGTAAGCCTACTGATGATAACACAGCAGGCTGCCAAGGCCCAAGGGGGCAGGGGAAGCCCCCATCTCCTCACTGGACACTGACAACGTGCTCTCAACACGAGCTTCACCAAGGCACAAATGTTACCACTCAGCCACTTAAGGTCGCTCCTGGAACGCACTCACCTTAACCACAGGTGCACGATAATCTGAGTGACGGCTTTCTTAGTCTCTAAGGAAAAGCACACTGTGCCCTCGGATCTGGCCAATTCCATTTCTGCCTCCCCTTGACCCAAGGGTTCCGAGCTCTGTCTGCAAGTTCTAGAGAACCCCTGGCCTCCCAAAGGCAGTGTCCGATTCTGCCTCCTGACCCGGCCCCCGGCCACTCCCTGCACCTAAGGGGAAATGGGCTGGAGTTCAGGAAAGGCGGCTCACTGAAGAGGCTCTCCAGGCGGATCATACAGGCCACGAAGCCGTCAAAGTCGATGCCAAGCTTGCTGCAGGCGTAGCGCATGGCAATGGTCCGCTGCACCTGGTTGTTGAGGGTGAAACCTGAGGGCAGAGGGGACCTGGGTCACAGGAGCGGAAGACTCAGCCAGGACCCGGAGGGAAACCCACGGGGCTGACATTGCCGGGCTTCTCTGGGGTTCTGTGTAAGCCTGCCTCCTCCAGGGGCATCCCACAAGTGTGCTGTCATCAGCCTCCTCTTGGAGACCCTGCGTCAGGACCAGCCTCTTCCCTGGCCCAGCGCTACCTTGACCGTGGTCACATTAGCCATAGCAAGTGAAAGTGGAGAAGGTGAGAGTCTGACTGTCCTGGTGGTCCCCTGCCTGGCTCCTTCATAGTCCCACCCTCTGTGATTGCTGTCACCTTCCCGGTAACAGGCAGAGCTCTTGGGCAAATTCTCCATGTCATGTTCTATAGAATCCAGCAGCGTTCCCACCTTCTGGGATAAGGAAGGTGCTCGACAGAGCTTTGTTGAAGCACTGATGTTCAACATAAGGCAACTAAGTGCCAACAACAGTCGTTCGTAGCCATGACAACGAGAGGAACCATCTGCCATGGGCACACCTGGGCCCCAAGACCCTGTCCACAGCGTGTGTCCTCACCTGCCTTCTTGAGGGCTGTCCTCATCTCATGGGCATCGATGGTCCCCAAGTGGTTACAACCCACGTCCAGATAGATCTCCTGGAACAGAAATTCCAGGCAGAAAACAGCCATTCATGGCCCCTGCCGCCACGCCCCTCCATGCTGCGGCTCCTCAGAGAGCCAGGGACACTTCCAAGAAGAGAAGTCATTGCCTCTTCCCAGGAAGGTTTCAGAACAAAGGCAAGAGCTTGGGCTGACGGCCAGCTCTTGCTCTTTTGCTCTCTGAGTGGTGGGGCCTTCAGGGCAGAAGTTGGCACGAGGGTCTCTAGGTGCCTTCTTGTTGCTCCCTGAACAATGGACAAAAAGCCTGAACTAATCCAGGTCTTGCTGGTTTTCATATGGTTTAGGATCTGGTCAGGCGACAATCCAAACAAGATGTGGAATGAGTGTCAGGGGGAGTTAGAACCAAGGAGAGGGACCAGAACCCAGGGGATGCCCAAGTGGGAGAGAACTTACCAGATACTTCTGAATCTTCAGCCAGAGCATCTTCAATTCATCTGGTCCCAAGGTACCCGTCGCATTGCTCTAGGCATGTTAAAGGCCAACATGATGGAGTCTCAGTTCTACATTCATACGACTTTCTCTTGTGACTTTGCATGAGTGCCTTAAGGTCTTAGTTAACCTCCCAGGTCTGCAGCAAGCAGAGCAGTAGGGGTAACAGTGGGAAATAAGTCAAATAAAGACAGAACAAGTCCAGCGTCCACTAAGTCCCTCCTTTGAGTACAAGCACAGAGCTAGGAACAAAGGGCAAGTCATGAGCCAGAAGACCCTTCACAATATCATTAATTAGCATCTAACACCCTCATCAGCCTGGGTTATCAAGAGCAGAGTTATGGGGTCAATGCTGTGGTGTAGTGGGTAAAGCCACTGCCTGCAGTGCTGGCATCCCATATGGGTGCTGGTTCAAGTCCCAGCTGCTCCATTTCTGATCCAGGTCTCTGATATGGTCTGGGAAAGCAGTAGAAGTTGGTCTAAGTGCTTGGGCCCCTGCACCCACGTGGGACACCCAGAAGAAGCTCCTGGCTCCTGGCTTCAGATTGGCATGGCTCTCGCTGTTGCAGCCAATTGGGGAGTGAACCAGTGGGTAGAAGACTCTGTCTCTCTGTCCCTTCTTCTCTCTGTGTGTAACTCTGATTTTCAAATAAATAAATCTAAAAAAAAAGAGGAGTTATATGACCTGTGTGAGAAGTAAACATTTGGTTCATTTTCAAACCAAAATGTTTGTCTATGAGTAGACAACTAGCTAGCATAACAGCTTGCAGATGTGTGAGAAGTTACAAGTAGTAGCTAACGTAACAGTTAGGTCACATGCACCTGGAAAGTTCTTGGGCAAACAGGACATTAAGCGTGGCCAAAACAATTGAAGCAAATGCTGGGAAGATTGTTAACCCCGTAGTTACTCAGCCCATGAGGAACCAGGGGAGGAGCCTGTGTGCTAGGAAATAAACAGCTTGCTGTAATCGGCCCCGGGAGTGCTGGCCCACCAGGCACCCGGTCTTGCACGGCCGTTGATAAACTCTCGCTTTCCTTGCACTTCCTAAGTCTGAGTCCATCCTTGAGTGGACCTGGAGGTTGTTTCTCACACCTGTAAATTCACTGCCAGTTTAATTTATGCGGTTGATCATTCGGATGATAAGTTTGTCAGACTGTCCACACTCTATGAGAACAGTCATCAGGAATGGGATTAGAATTCTCAGCCGTGCAGTCTGCTTGTCGGCCACCACACAGCCAACACAAGTGTCAGGTCATGTGGACTGCCCTGCATCCAACTTACATCCACTCCGTGAATACCTACCAAGCACCCTGCTAGACAACGGGGATTTGGTTTTGAACCATCTTTACCCTCAAGAAGTGAAGTCTCTTTGAAACCTTTCTCAGATGGTGCTTTTTCAACCCATGCTCTGTGTACAGGCACCGGACATCTTTGCATCTCATTTCATCCCCACAGTAGCCACTCAAGCTAACTTCCCAATTTCCAGGAGAAGAAGCTGAGCTTCAGAGCATGCGAGTTCCCCACACTTAGACACCTAACAAGTCATGGAGCCAGATTTTGGTCCCCTGTCCTCAATTCCAGATACAAGTGCCTGCAGAGACCAGAACGACTGAATCAGAATCTCCAGGCCAGAGAATCAGGCAACAGTATTTTAAAAACTACATGCATGGGTGGGGCTGGTACTGTGGCACAAAGGGTAAAGCTGCCACCTGCAGGGACAGCATCCCTTATGGCCGCCGGTTTGAGTCCCGGCTGCTCCATTTCCAATCCAGCTCCCTCCTAATTACCTGGGAAAAGCAGCAGAAGATGTCCCAAGTACTTGGGCCCCTGCACCCATATGGGACACTTGGAAGAAGCTCTGGGCTCCTGGCTATGGGTGGGCCCAGCTTCAGCCTTTGCCGTCATTTGAGGAGTGAACCAGCCTTTTAAATAAATAAATAAATCTTAAAAAAAAAAAAAAAGCTGCATGGGTGAGCAAGCATGGATAACAGATCCTGTAGTACTAGAAACATCACACTGAGTGGAAGGAGCCAGTCACCAAGGACCGTATGGTGCAGGGTTCCATTTGTATGACATGTCCACAACAGGCAAATTTATCAAGAGAGAAAATAGATTAGTGGTTGGCTAGGGCTGGTGATTGAGGGGAAATGGGGGAATGAGTGCTAACATCAGTACAATGTGTCTTTGGGGGATGATAACAAGGTTCTAAATTATTTGGTGGCAGTTGCCCAACTCTGTGCATCAATGGAAACCCACTGAACTGGGCACTGCGTGGGCCTGCTGTGTGATACGTGAATTTTATCTCAATAAAGCTGAGGGCTTACAGTCTGCACAGGCTGTTCTGCTGAACAGCATGATCGAGAGCCACTGCCCCACACCACCAACACTGCTCAGGGAAGACAGAGAGTCCCAGTCCTGCACCCGCCCCAGGCATCACTTTAAGGAGGTGCTGTTGGACCCCCCACCCTTTGCACCTTTACACCTAGAGTGTTCTCTGCACCTAGGGTGCCCTAACCTCCCCACTGGTGAGTGCTGGTGTCTCCTGCAAATTCACACGATGAAACCTAATCCCCATGTGAGTGCATTAGGATGTGGGGTACTCAAGAGGTCCCATGGGTGCAGCCTCCATGCATGAAATTAGTGCTCCTATAAAAGGGATCCTGGGTAAGTGCCCCACCCCTTCTGCCATGTGAGGCCACGTGAAACCATGACTGTCCACGCAGCAGGAAGCAGGCCCTCACAGACAACCATGTCTGCAGCGGCCTTGACTGTGGCCTTGCCAGCCCCCACAAGAGTGAGAAATGAATTTCTATTGTGTAGAAAACATCCAGTTTACAGTATCTTGTTACAGCAGCCTGAACAGCCTAAGACATGATTCTTCACTATGCCGTGAGGGTTACATTAGACCAAAGAGAGCAAGTAGATTCTATCTGGGGTGATAAGTCTGAACTATCAGTAGTGGCTGTCCAAAGGCCATGTGAAGGCTCTGAAACAAAGACCAGACAGTGGTGGGGAGGGGGCCGCTGAGCACAGTGGGAGGAGCGTGTGACCAAGAGAGGGTGGGGAGGCAGAAGGGCACAAATGCCACCCACCTGCTGTCTGCAGACTAGCAGACTCCCAACAAGTCAGGTACGCCCTGCACGCCTCAGATTCTCCCCCGTAAACCCAGGGCATCTCACGCTGCCTGGGGACTCTCAGTGACGCGACCCATTTTTCTTTAACATTTCAAGCACAACTCCCGACATAGGCTCAATAAATAGTGCTCCCCTTTGCGTTTTTTCCCTTGTCTACCCTTTCCTTTCTTCTTCCTGGAAAAGCTTGAGAAAAGCACAAAAATAACAATAATCTGACATTTAAAGGATACATCCACCAAGCTGATCATTTCCCGGCAAGTGTTGATGTTGAATCCATCGAATTTTATGTCCGTTCCTAAATAAACACATAGAAACACATAGGGAGTCAGGATCACTTGGAGATGGGAAGTAACCCCCAATGCAGGAGACCCCAGAGACATCGGCTGGAGTGTGCAGCCTAAGGTGGTCTCCACAAAGAGGAGAGAGCATCACGGTGGGCTCCGGACGGGTCTCCCTGGGCCTCTCGTGCCTTGGGAGGTAGAACAGGTGACCCCAGCGTCAGCATCGGGGCTCAACGTTCCAACCTGGGCTTTGTTATTCACAGGCACAGACTCTGACAAATTAATATCTCTGAGCTTCAGTCCCCTCCGTGTCTGATGGAACAGCAATAATAGTAGTAGTGACGACACATTGCCTACGGTTTGATTGGGCAGTGAGATAGTTCAAAGTTTAAGCCCGGTGCTTGGTACATGGTAAGTTCTTAACAAAACACCTAATTGTTCTAAGCCCTATATACCTACTCTCCAAAGTGACCCCTTGTAGCAGACGCTTTCATTGTCCCCATTTTGTAGACAGGGGACTGAGGCCTAGAGAGCTAATACCATTTGCTCCAAGTCACATAACTAGTGGGAACGCAGCTGGGATTTAAACACAGGCCACCTGGCTCCACAGCACGTGTTACTAACCACACACATAGCTGCTTAACAGCTGTCACCCTCACTTGCTAAATCCAGCATCTCCTGGGAGCTCCAGCCATCCTTGGCCTCCAGCCTCGCTTCCCTCACATCTGGGAGCCAGGGTCAGGTGCCGGAGCCCCCACAGCCCTCTCCTCCCTGCTCTTCTCAGCAAAGCTAGAAGCAAGAGAAGGGGCGGGCGGTCTGTCCCAAGACAAGGCCTGAGTGCTGAGCCCCAGGGAGCCGCTCAGCCCCATGTCTGTCTCCTGGAGGTGCCCCGCTGACCTTGTGGCTGAACTTCTGCCTGTCACATTCCCACATCAGTCCTGCTGTGCTGGGGGAATGAGAGCCCATCACTCAATCAGCTACAACTGGAGCCAGAAGAGAAGCCTGCTCTGTGCGGCTTCCATGGGCCTGGGGCAGCAGGCAAGGAGCGGCCCCAGCCTCCTGGTGCAGCTGACACTCTGCCAGCCCCCAGGCTTGAAGTCTAAGAACAGCCCCCTGGGAGAGGCAGCATCAGCCTTTGCACAACCCTCCCCCAAAGACCCTCTACAGAGCCAGGTCTTAACTCTGCAGTATCAGTGTCATTCATCTGGTGAAAACTTTATGTCACTTTGGTCAGTCGCAGCCCAGCTTCCTCCTCCCGGGGCTCAGCCCACAGTTTCCTCTGCAGCACACGGCTTCAGTCCTGCAAGGCCTCCCTGGTTGCCAGTCGCACTCTCACTTCTACCCAGCGCCCTGTGCTGCCCAGCCTCTGGCTCTTCCTGTCTTGCCAGATGTTTGGCACAGCAGTTAGGATACCACTCGGGATGCCTGCATCCCATATCAGAGCAACTGAGTTCAAGTCCCAGCTCCAGTTCCGACTCCAGCTTCCTGCTCATGTGCACCGTGGGAGGCAGCAGATGATGGTTCAAGTACTTGGAGCCCTGCCAATCCACGTAGGAGGCCTGAATGGAGTTCTAAGCTCCTGGCTTCTGCCTGGCCCAGTCCTGGCTATTGCAGGCATTAGGGGAGCAAAGCAGCAGATGGAAGATCTCTCTAGTGTCTATTTGTCTATCTCTCTCTTTCAAATAAAAAAAAAAAGTTTTGAAAAGCATACCCCTGGTATCAGAGGCTGAAGCCCCTTCTCCTCACCTGAGCCCCTGGCCCAGCACCTGCCATCCCCACCCCCCTGTGCCCTGGCTGCCCCTTCAGGCCCCCCCTCCCCGAAGAGAAACTCACGTTTGGAAAATGCCCCATTCAGGACCGTCCTGAGCACGCTGGCAGTGACCTCAGAGCCCTGGAGAGAGGAACCCAAATAGGAATCACAGTGTACCCTGACCAAGCTGTCGGAAGGCGTCCCTGCAGGGCCGCTCAGCCAGCTCCCCAACCCCTCGTGCGGGTCACTTGCCAAGCAAGCAGGGAGAGGGGCCGATCCAGCCCCACGCAGCAGGAGACAGGAGAAAGAGAAGGTAGGCAAAGGCCTCGCCAGGTGTGAGTTTCACTTTCCTAGAATTCTTGCCGTTCTCAATTCAGCAGGACCCTCGGCAGCCAAGGAAGCAAGGCGCAGCAGAACCGCTGGCCTGCGCCTCCGTCCATTTGACTCCCACGTGCAGGGCAGTGCCAGGCGCTGCACCTGCAGGTGTTTTCTTCTAGCAAGGCACCCCTGGGGGCAGGGGCGTGGGTGGTCCCTTTCCCAGGCCCTCGGGGCAGCTTGCTGGCCAACGGAGGAGGAGCTCGTTCACTGAGTTCACTGGGATGCTTGAGACCCTCTGAGTCCCACCGTGCTCTGACTTCTGGTCCCCTCAGGACGGTACCAACCGAACCCAGGCCAGCAGCGTGGATGGGAGGGGCAGGGGACAGCTTCTTTCTCTTGCTCCCTGTGTCCCTGAGTCATGCTCAGGCTCACAGAGGGGGGCTGCTGGCTTCTCAGAAGGCAGGGAGCTGGGCTACACCTCCGCCCTGAGCCAGGCCACCTTTCTCCTGGGCTGGGGACTGGGGACCTACCTCTGAAGGGCATGGCTTTAGGGAAGTTTTGCCGCTGACGCCCCACCCTGACAAGGCCAATTTACAAACAGAAAGGCTTTGGGCAGGACCTGGAGCTGAGGCTTTTCTGGCTTTGGAAACATCATCCAGGTGACTGGCCTCAGGCCCGTGCTCACCCTCCCCCTGCAGTGCCCTGGGTCTTTGCACAGGCTGAAGGGACAGACGCAGAAGCTGGGGAAGCGACGGGGTCCTGGGACCCTTCTTGCCCCTAGGGACCCAGGAAATAAAGGGGACGCGACCAAAGCATTCCTGAGCCTGCTCCTGCCCTCACCTTCCCAGCAAGCTCCTCCAACAGGCTCTGGAACCTGCCGTCTTCCTCATCCAGCTCAGCAGGATGCGGCTAAAAGGAGAGACAGTTGCAAAGTTAAGACGGAGGAGAGAGAAAGACAAAGACTTAAAATTCACTCATTCATCCACTCACATCTACTGTGCATCTGTCCCGTGTGAGACTTGTGTCCCTTGGGGACATTCGGCGGTGAACAAGAGGACATTGCAGGTCCTGGCCCTGGGCTCACAGTCCACCAGGGTGCAGTGCTGGGGCCCAGGGCTTCTCCCCGAGGGATGTAGGGAACCAAATTCCAGCACCCCTGAATTTCTAATTTCTAGCCCGAATTGCTTTCAGAAAACAAAACCACTGACACGGGGAACCCCAGGTTGGGTCTTTGGCATCCTAAGGGATTCAGTGACGACCTCTGACCTTCATGGGGCGGGGTCCAGGAGGTGCGCAAAACTTTGGGGTCAGGTTTCTATGCATTTGCTGAGCTTTCATTAGATTCTCAAAGAGCAACACGATCGCAAGGTCCCCAGAAACAGCAGGACTGGAGGTCGGGAGAGCAGGGTTCCCACAGCACAATGGCCACTTACTGAACACCGAGAGCTCCGAGTATCCATTGCCTCAATTCTCCTATTAAATTAAGTAGGCCTGGCTCATGGGGTGAATCGAATGGGAGCTAATAGGTGTCAAAGTCCTTTGGGAATGACAAGCCGCCCCATGAATGTCTGTCCGGACATTCTGTCTGTCTGTCATAAACCCCAAGACTACGGGAAGTGGAGATGGGAAGCCCAGTGAGACAACTGAGGGTGAACTCTGATGTGACAGTGAGCTCTGTCCAAAATAGAATGTCCCCTCCCCAACCCGCTGTCACCGCCAGACAGAACGGGAACATCACAGCTTCCCAGACAGCCTGAAGGGGTTCCAGAGAGCCAGGCCCATTGCTTCCAAATTCATCACAAGACAAGGACAAAAGGCCTGAGGCGGCCTGATGATCCTGCACCAATGCGTGCCTCTGCGGCGGGCTCGCTTCCTGCCAGCCCCTTGCACAGGCTCTTTCATTTACACCCGTGGACCCGGGAGGCTGCTCTCGGCACCGGCCACACTTCAAAGACAGAGGCGCATCCAAGTTCCAAAGGTGTGTTTGTTCAGCCTGTATTTCTCCCTCCCCTATCCAAGTGGGCTGTCGGGCCTCTGAACAACTGCCCACGAGCTGGGGTTTTCAGAGGGAGGAAAACAGCTACTGAACGTGGTGGCTGTCTTGGAAAGTTCTGAGTCCACTGAAGACAGCGACCCCGTGGGCTGTGTCTCTCTGTGGTGTGAGTGTGCATGGCGTGTATGGTGTGTGATGTGTGTGTGTGCATGGCATGTATGGTATGTGATGTGTGTATGTATAGTGTTTGGTGTGTGATGTGTGCATGTGTATGGCGTATATAGTATATGATGTGTGTGTGTACATACATGGTATGTATGGTGTGTGGTGTGTGTGTGTATGTATGTGTGGTATGTATGGTGTATGATGTGTGCATGTGTGTGCATGTGTGTGTGTTGGAGAGAGGGGTTCCCTGAAAAGAAGAGGCAGTTTCCCAGAGACCCAGAAGATACTGAAAGCCCCAGCACCTTAGGATACTGGAGACCTTGGGTGGCTCCATAGCCACATTCCGGAAGCTGGGCCCTGGGTCTGGGAGCTTAGAGTTCACCAAAGATTCCAAGCCTCTGGCTGAGGACAGAAGCCAAAAAGGAATCTGTGAACTGATCACGGGTGACCGGTGTCGACACACCAGCACAGGAGGCTCCCTGCTGCTCCGGGGTCTCAGATAAACCCCAAGACTACGGGAAGTGGAGATGGGAAGCCCAGTGAGACGACTGAGGGTGAACGCCTGCCAACCTGGGTCAGCGGGGACACAGAGTCGGTTTTACATTGATTCAGCAGAAAAGAAACAAAAAGGGGGGAGGATGAGTCTCACACCTGAGTGGTGGACTCTGCCCACACTCTGCCCTGGAAGCTGTGGCTTCTCCAACATCCCTGGGACCCTTAGCAAGAGATGCCACCAAGACAGCTAAGTCCTCCTGGGGGCAGTGGGGCAGTGGGGAGGCTGGGCTGGCATCGCAGCTGGGGTGGAGGGCAGCAGGAAGGATTCTGACCGGCTCAGCTCACCTACAGCCACAAGCACAGACAGGCTCTGGCAGCAGGAATGCAGCTACTGACCACTGGCCCCGAGTCCCAGGGGAGCAGTCACATCCGCCTGGGCTTGCACTTTCAAGCTAAGAAACATGACACGGGGCTGGTGCTGTGGCATAGCAGGTAAAACCACTGCCTGTAATGCCAGCATCCCATATCGGCACTGGTTCACATCCCAGCTGCTCCTCTTCCAACCCAGCTCCTTGCTAATGGCCTAACATTAAGACCCTGCTTGGTAACACCTGCATCCCAGATGGAGTGCTGGGTTCAAGTCCCGGCTCTGGTCCCAGTTACAGCTTCCTGCTGATGTGCACCCTAGAAAGCAGCAAGTGAAAGGTAAAGAACCCGGGTCCCTGGCGCTCTCTAGGGGGACCTGGACTAAGTCTCAGGTTCCTGGCATTGACTAGGCCCAGGCCTGGCTGTTGCGGCCATTTGGAGAGACAAGTCTCTCTGTCTCTGTGTCTGTTCTTCTCTCTCCTCCTCCCCTCACCCCATTTGCAAATAAAATAAATGTTTAAAAGAAATATGACCTCACAACTTTGATATGTCCAGTAATAGGATCTGTCTCAGACCTCTCAACCAAGGACAGCCCAGCCACAGGGGGTGCTCACATGGCATCTGCAGCCAGAGGCACCTCAAGCTGTCTGGGTACATGGAATGGAGGCAGAAGCTGGGCCCAGGAGCCCCAGCCCTGGGCCAGCACCTGCCACAGTAAGCAGTGCAGCCACAGGGAGCAACAGCCCTCAGCATGCTCCTACCACACACATCATCTCTGGGGAAGGACAGAAGTGAGGGCACAGGTGAGGGGGAAAGGAGTGAGGAGAGGGGGAACCCACGCCAAACCCTGCACCCTTCTTCCTCCACGGTCTGCTCTGGTGTCACCTCCTCGCCTTCTCTACGTGCTCCCTCCAGCAGGTGCAGAGCCATCCGACAGGTGCTTTGCTCCAACTTTCCCATAAGCTTCCCTCACTTCTCCTCCCAAAGACTGGAGGGCAACCAGAGAGCAGAGGAGCAGAGGCATTGCTCCTGTGGACGTCTCGGTCTTGCCCAGAATGGCCAGGCACACAGTGACCGCTCTGTCTGTGGATCTGGCTGCCTGGATGTGAGCGATGCTACACCTCCCCCAACCCCACTCCCAGGCACTGGGAATGAACCACAAAGCTGTATCTCATCTTTGTCAGGAGGAGCCAGGGCCCAGAAAATGTCACAGTCTTGATGCACAAAGTTACCATCCTTCATATATAAAGAACCCCAGTGAACCAATAAGAACCCCCAAATGACTGCGATGCAATGTCAGAACTCAGCACACTAAAAGACGGCATACCTCATGTGGGCTTCCAGCCACAACATCCCCGATTTCCCTGAAATACAAAGGAAGAAGCCAAACATGAGATAAAGCACAGCTAATGGCCAGGGTCTTTCAGGAAGATTTTCTCTCTTCCCACCCGGGACCTTCGGTTTCTACTAAAAACTATGTATCCTGATTCTTTAAACAGGATCCTTCGCCCCCACCACCACCACCAACCTCTACCCTGAGCTTCCAAGTCCAGGTGGCTCATCATGGAATATTCTAGAATATTCTACTCTACTGGGATGCTCTTCTAGGGTAATTCTCTCCCACACCTTGCCCCAGTTACCTCTTTTCTCCTCTGCAAACCTATTTCAACATTGCTGTTGAAGTGGCCTCCAGGGAATGAGGTTGCAAGCTACAGCCTGTGCACACACGTGTATATGCAGCATGTGCTGTGTGTGCTGTGTGGTATGTATGCAGCATTGTGTATGTGTGTGTGGTATGGTATGGGGGTGGTGGTGTGTGATATACCTGTGTGTGTGTGGTGCATGGTACACATGTTGAGGCGGTAGGTGTGTGGTGTGTAGTATATGTGTGTTTGGTGTATACATGTGAAATGTGTTGTATGTGTGTGATGTGTGGTATATGTGTGTGAGGTATGGTGGGGGGGGTGGTATATGGTATACCTGTGTGTGTATGGTGTATATATGTGGATGGTGCATGGTGTACATGTGTGGTGTGTAGTATATATGTGTGATGTATGTGTGTGTGGTGCATGGTATGCATGGGTGGGGTGTAGAGTGTATGTGGTGTATGTGTGTGTGTGGTGCATGTATGTGTGTGGTGTATGTGTATGAGTGGTGTAAATGTGTGGTATATGTGTGTGGGTGTTGCAGGTGTACATGGGTGAGGTGTATGGTGTTTGTGTGTGTGTGGTGTATGTGTGTGTGATGTATGTCTCTTTGTGGTGTATGTGTGTGGTGTATATCTGTGGTATATGTGTGCAAGTGGTGCATGGTGTACATGGATGGAGTGTATAGTGTGTGTGTGTGGTGTATGTGTGTGTGGTGTATATGTGCAGGTGGTACATGGTATACATGGGTGGGATGTATAGTGTATGTGTGTGGTATATGTGTGTATGTGATGTATATGTGTGGGTGGTACATGGTATACATGGGTGGGGTGTGCAGTGTATATGTGAGGTGTGTGTGTGGTGTATGTATGTGTGGTATATGTATGCAGTAGTTCACAGTGCACGTGGGTGGGGTGTGTAGTGCATATGTGTGTGGTATATGTGTATAGGTGGTACACGTGTGTGGTGTATGTGTTATGTGATATATGTGTGTCTGTGGTATATGTGTGTGTGGTATGTGTGCATGGGGCATATGTGTGCAGGTGGTACATGGTGTACATGGGTGAGGTACATAGTGTATGTGTGTGGTTGTGGGTGTGGTTAATGTGTGTGGGGTGTATGTGTGTCTGTGGTGTATGTGTGTGGGTGGTGCATGTGTGTGGTGTGTGTCTGTGATATAAGCAGGCACAATTGTTCCTTGCTTTCTGGCATTTGCTCAAGGGCTTCCTGTGAGTACCAAAATACACGATGCTCAAATCTCCTCTATAAAGCAGCACAGTATTTACATAGAACCTACACAGCCCTCCTGTGGACTTTAAACCATCTCCAGATTACTTCTAAGACCTAATTATACAACATAAATGCTATGTAAATAACTGCTACATTATATTGTTTGGGGAATAATGACAAGAAAAAAGTCTGTACAGGTTCTGTACAATTTTTTTCTTTTCTGAACATTTCCAATCTATGCTTGCTTGAATCCATGGCTGCTGAATCCTTGAATATGCAGATGCCATGGTGTATGGTGGGAGAGTATGTTTTGTGTATGTATTGTTATGTGCACTATTATAGGGGATATGGCATATGATGTGTGGGGGTATTATATGGTACATGGGTATGTTACTGTGTGGGCATGTCACATGTATGTGTGGTATGTGTATAGTATGTAGATAATGCGGAGAGATGTAATGGAAAAGCCCTGTGTGCAGGAAATATTGAGTGTGTGTGGTACATATGTAGGCTATGATATGTCTTATGTCTATGTGGTGTGTGTATACTGTGTGTGATGTGTAGTATGTGATGTGAGTTGTGTGTGGTATGTGATTTGAATAGGTAGGATGTGTGGTGTTTGGTGTATGCAAGTGTGGTATGGTGTATACATATGTGTGTGCTGTGTGTAGCATGTACATGTAGGGTGTGTGAGTGGTATGTCCATGTAGGGGGTGTGTGTAGTGTGTTCTGTAATACAGAGTACACATATGTGTGTTGTATACATACAGGGTGTGTGTGGTATGACATGTACATGTACATGTACATGTAGGCTGTGCACATGTGTGAGATGTGGCATGTAGTGTAGGGTATGTGTGTAACTGTATGTGTGGTGTGTTGTGAGGGTTGTGTGTGTGGTGTGTACACGTGTGGTGTGGGTGTGTATGTATGTGCATGTGTGTGTGTAACAAGGAGGAGGTGGTGCTCCCCTCCTGACCCTGTCCTCTGGGCCTTCCATGGCCCCTGGGTGCCCCTCAGCCCTCCGGCCAGGCTACACCAGTGCCTTTCTCACCAGCCTCTCCCAGGGTCCTAGTGAGCAAGGCGGAGGGCACAGGAGGAGACACCAGCACAGGACCTTGGGGGCTGTGGTGTTTTACAAACTTCTGAAAACAGAGGTGCCCCAGCCACAGGACCCCCACGCCCTGCCCTTTCCCAAGGCCGCCCCGTGCTCAGACAAACCCCGCCGGGTAGAGGGAAGGGGGACGCACAGGGCCTTGGCCTTCTTCTCCGAGAACACCCTCAAGCAGAACTCGCCGTCCTTGAAGGGCTCGAAGGTGGACGGCACCACCAGGTACTCGCCGGGGGGCAGCCGGGTTCGGCTGCACACCTCCCGCAGGTTGATGAAGGTGCCGGAGCGGGCGGACGGCTGGTGGCCCAGGAAGAAGTCCCGGCCCAGGTGCACGTCTGTGTGCCTCTCCAGCTGCACAAAGCAATAGGCAGAGTCAGTTTCTCCTGAAATCCTGGAAGATGCCATCCGAAGAGCTCAGTTTTATTGCGCTGATGTAAGGATCGCTGATTTTTAACACCGCGTTAAGAGTCAGGGGGCCTTGAAGTCTGTCCAGCACTCACTGTGTCAATCATCCCGTGTATTCTGAGCACCTTCAGTGCCAGGCCCAGTTTGAGGCACTGACATTGACTGCATGAGCTTGGCCAGACCCCTATCCCCCATGGGACCTCCCTGGTTAAACAGTCTCAGGGGCATATGTCGTGGTGCCTGGAATTAAATGGCCCCACCCCATAGCAGAGTGCCTGGTTCAGGTCCTAGCTACTCCACTTCTGGTCCACCTTCCTGCTAATGAGAATCCTGGGAGGCAGCAGGCGATGGCTCAAATACTCGAGTCCCTGTCACCCCCATAGGAGATGCACACGGAGTCTCAGCCCAGCCCTGACTGTTGCAAGAACTTTGGGAGTGAACCAGCAGATGAAATCAATCAATCAATCAATCAATATCTCTCTCTCCCTCCCCCTCCACCCTTCCCCTGTCACTTTCTATTACTCTGCCTTTCAAATAAATTAAAAAATAAGTAAGCATTTTACAAGAAAACGAAGGGTTGAACAGCAAGGTCTCCAATCTGTACTAAGGTTCTCTTTAGATGTTTTTTCCTCTTGATCCTACAGACTCTTGTTCTGCAGCATCCCTGGGGGTGTAGCATTGACCTTCCAGCTTAGGGCTGAGGCTGCAGAAGAGGACTTAAATCTTTGTCCTCAAGCAAAAGCAGCCAGGGGGCAGCTGAGAGGGAGGCAGGTGCAGCCAGGCCCAGGGTGGGGCCCCTCCTGGTCCCCTCAGGACCTTGGTGCTCCTGGGACAGGGGAGGACGGTCCCATGACCCACCTGCTTGTGGAGGAAAAGGAGGAGGCTGTTGGTGCGTGACATAGGCTAATTAGTGACTGCAGAGTGCTTCTGAAACACAGGTGCCCACGTTGCTGCTGCTGTAATGAGGCCTCCCCACAGCACTGCCTCTTTGTGCTCAGTCTTCATCAAGACACCTACGACAGGGCAGGTGCTGACGAGCAGCAAGGGCTGTGACTTCCATGTGACCTGAAGCTGGACTGCCCACTGCGGGGTGGACAGAGTCCTCAAGGGCACCAGACCCTCCTGGGATCCCTGGTCTGTTAAGCAGGGGAGGGAAACAGGGCTACCTGCCCCACCATCCTGGCCAGGACTCATGCATAGCTGAGGTCCCCTCTTCCCACCAGGAACCCCAAACAGGCAGGTGTCAGAAGGTGTCTGGCCCTCAGATCTTCCCCTGCCATGTCAGCAGCAGTGACGGGAGGTGGGTGGAGCAGGTGTAACAGAGAGTGGGTCTCAAAGCTGGCCAGGGACCAGTGTGAGCACTAGAGTGGGTGAGAGACAGACTTGTTAGAAACAGATTCTCAGACCCTTTCCAGGCCTGCAGAATGAGAAGCTGGGGGAACAGGGCCCAGCGATCTGCGCTTCTACAAGGCTTGCAGCAGACTGATTCTGAGGCACCTTCAAGCTGGACAACCTTGGACCTGAAGACCCCCCTGGCAGAGCGCAGTACCCATGGTGACACACTGAGGGCACTGCTGGGGGAGGGGCCGCAGTGTGTGTGTGTGTGTGTGTGTGTGTACAGCATTGCACTCAAAACAAGCCGACTGCACTTAACTCTGGTGCTTTCGGTGCCAGGACACTGAAAAGCACTCAAGTGAAAATGTAATTAAAAGTTTATTTTGGGGGTCAACGCTGTGGTGTAGCAGGTAAAGCTGCCACTTGCGGTGCCTGCCTCCCATATGGGCACCAGTTCAAGTCCCGGCTGTTCCACTTTCAATCCAGCTCTCCGCTATGGTCTGGGAAAGCAATAGAGTATGGCCCAAGTGCTTGGGCCCCTGCAAGGATGTGGGAGACCTGGAGGAAGCTCCTGGCTCCTGGCTTCTGATTAGTGCAGCTCCAGCTGTTGCGACCATCTGAGGAGTGAACCAGCGAACGGAAGATCTCTCTCTTTCTCTCTACCTCTGCCTCTCTGTAACTCTGCCTTTCAAACAAATAAATAAGTCTTTTTAAAAAAAATCATTGCCTTTAAAAGAAGTTTATTTTGGTGCAGAAAAATTTGCAAACCCTGCATAGTTTTTCCCTAATAGGCATTCTCCCCATGAACATTTTGAAGATCTCTTGTATTTTCAAAGTCATCCAAGCCTCCTTCCTCCATAAGCAGTTACATGCATGTGTGAGCCAAGGGCAGGGTAGACCCCAAGTCTGCATCCTTCAGCATGGCATGGGATGGGGCCATGACTTTGACCCCCACTGGCACCCACTGCATAGCTAGCTAAGTTCAAGAACCTGCAAGTACAGGAGTAAGACTGTGTGCAGCAGGGCCAAGGCACCTCTGCATAACAAATGCCCTTGACTCCCACTGTGGGGAGTCCCATTCAAAACCCTGATGGAGTCCTGAAAGCACTGGGACTTTTATAAACCTGTGATTCCTGGGTCCCCCACTACCACCACCACCAATTCTGATATAATCGCTCTGGGTAACAAGATTTTAAATGTTCCCATAGTTGCTGCAAAGGAGATCACTGGGCTGACTTAGTGCTGGCAGCGCTGAGATGCACTCTCATGGCAGGCCACAAGAGCCACCTCCTGGGTGTCCCCTGGGGCTCTCGCCTCCAACCAGCTAAGGCAGGTGGTACAGGCGAGCGAAGGCCGGGCTGGTGGCAGGAAGCCCCGATGTGAGTGTGACGATGATGACAGCCTCCCTAATCCAGTTGTAAGTTACTGAGGAGGAACAGGAAAAGCTGGCAGCCAGATATCTATTACTGGGAGCCTAAACTGTGCTACAATCATCTTGTTCTGAGCAGATGAACAGGTGCAAGGGCAAAGGTCACCACTGTGCTCTTTCACGGGAACCTGGCCGGAGGGACTTGGGACTGTCTTTACCAACTCGCAGGGCTGCCCACTCAGCGCTTCCTACTGAGTCCCTGTGAGCCATCACGTGAAGCAGATACTGCTGGATGCCCGAAGGCCGCCAAGCTATTTCTTACCAAAGGAAGGACGCCTGCCAGCGCTCACGTACCTCCTTGGGAACCTGCAGGGCAGAAGAAAAGAGCAGGTCACCTGCGAGCTCCCAGGTGCTCCTTTGTGTCTTTGTATCCCCCAGTACCACCACCATTCCATCCTGCAGACAGGCATGCAGCCCTGGGCCACCAGACCAGTCAGCTACTGAAATCCGGGCAAGCAAGAGGGACTCCACACTCTTATTTTCTAGTTGGATAATCTACCAGGATCCCAGGTTCTTCATTTAACCTTGAGGGTTAAATGACATCTAGTATCTTATGGGCCTACAGACCTAATACCTAATATCTTAGGCTACAGACCTAGCCTTCCAGAGCGAGGGATCTCAGCCACATGCAGCCAGAATTTATCTTGCCCTTGGCTATGGTGAGTGGTCCGAGAACAGGCACATGACCCAAGCTGGGCCCATCAGAGGCTTTCTAGGATTCCGTAACCAGAATTAAGAAAGGGAGTCCTTCCTTTCTGATATCCAGAGGTGGAGAAATTGAGACCAGGCCAATGATGTTGACCCTGGAGGGGAGGGGAGAAGTGTCCCACTAGCTTCCGAGTCCTGAGTCCCCCAGTCCCTCTCCTTACTCTGCATGATTTCTTTTCCCACTGGCTTAGTCTGAGTTAGGCTTTCTCGCATACATTCACTACTGGATGGGTTGCCATCCACACAGATCAGCTCTCAGATCAAGCAGGAGCTGGGCTGGCAAAGGGGATTCAAATTCTTGTTCTGTCCCTCGCCCCCAGCTGCCCTACCACACAGGCCCTGCTGACCAGAAGGGCAGGGAGAGTCTTGTTCACAGCATTGAGAAACAGGGCACCGGGAGAAAATGCCCATTAGCTGGCCTGCTTGCCTCCCGAGCTCCTGTCTTTCACCGGCAGCTGAGGTGGCAAAGTCCAGGGCTGCCATCATTCCTCCTTTAATTTGAGTTTCAAACCAAAATCACCCTTGAAGAGCCCTCATGGGGATTTTCCTCTCCACTCAGCCTAAAAGCTGCAGCCACCCTCAGCAGGGCCTTTCCTAACCAGCTCTGCCATCTCCATTAACAGCTCGGCCGTCGCCACCGCCCCGTCACGTGCTCTGACTGCAGCGTGGCGAGAGCCACGGGGCAGGAGTGAAGCCAGGCAGAGCAGCGAGGCGGGGGAGCAGGACGGAGAGGGACAGCCCCTGTCAAATGCAGGCTCCCACCCCCGGAACGAGCCGGCAGGAGCCTGTGGTCACCGCACGAAGGTAAGCCAGGGGCTGCTGGACAAGCAGGGCTCCTTAGCTTCAGCTGGATCCTATCTGTGTTTCAACTGGTGGCAGATTTCCAACGTCAAGCCAGACCATAATGTCAGACAGTTAAAACCAGCAAAGGAGCTATAGGGCTAGGAATGCAGTACCCCTACAACCCAGCATGCCCCTGCCCACAACCCCAGCCACTCCCTGCAGCCCCACACCCTCCACAACCTAACTTCAGAACTGTTTCTGCTCACACAAGCCATGCTCTACATTATTTGCCTCTGGCCATAAGAAGAAAGACCATGGCTCACATCCACTGCAGTATTTTATAAGCAGCTGTAACTTGAGGCCTGAGAAACGGACTGCTTTATATAATATTTGTGAAAGCAAACAGCATACCACACAAATCTTTCAGCCTCTGAACAAACACTTGGCTGATGTGGCTGCATAAGGTGGGCCTGATGAAGAAAGACCTAGTGGCCACGGTCCTTGAGGGTCCCACCCTGCAGCCACACCCACCTACTCTCTGCTCTGCAAAACCATCACTTAGACACACACGGTGCCCCCTCTGGCTAGAATGCTCTCCCTTCGCCACCTCTGAAATCCAGCTCATCTTTCAAAGCCCTGAACAAACGCCCGCTCCTCCATGCAGCTGCCCCTCTTCCAGGAGACCCCAGCGCACCCATGTTGGTCCCTAGCTCCTGAGCACCCTCGGGCAGTGTCCCCAGCTTTCAGCACTGCACCTGGCACATAGCAGGTGCTCCCTGAAGTTCCCTGCATTGATGTGCATTTACAAAGTGACCTCTCAGGCACTCCTTGGTCCCTAGAAGCAGAGTCTGGTTTTGTTCTATTTACATTCTAGGTAGGAATGGGAGGGCTGAGCTGGAGCAGAACTGGAGCTTATTTATTTGCATTAAGTAACCTGCCATCAAGTAGCAATTCTTTTCTAACTCCATCCTTCCAACACAAAACACACACACACACCCTAAACTCTCTAGCCCTACCTTTCAGAAAAGGATAAAGGAAGGGGTTGGGGTGGGGGGGTATGAGCTTGACAATTGCACATGTCCTCACTGGTGGCTTTTACAATGGCTATTTTTCATGCATTAATTTATCCTGAGATATTGGGCCTCCAGCCAGCTCTTAGTCTTCCTGATTAGAACTGCATTTTTCTCAAGAAATTCATTTGTAACAAAATTGTAAGAAACAAAAAACCAAAAACTCCACCACAAATCCCCCTGGAATTTGTTATAAGGAATCTTTGCCTGTATTAAAAAAAAAAAAAAAAAAAAAAAGGTGGGTTCCAATTTGTTCCTGGCCAGACTTGTCAAGATCCAAAGGTCTTGCTTCGACATTACCACTGAGACTGCTGGAGCCACAGAGGGCCGGTTACTGGAGCAAACCGGCCCCTGAGCAGGGGTCACAGCCCGAGACCAGAGACAGCTGTGTTCCCCAATGCAGAGACACCAGAACCAAAGATGGCCACTTCCAGCAGCCACTGCCCCATGGGTTTTGACATGTCGCTAGGCTCCCCAGAGTGGGAGGAAGCCGGCGTTCATCTTTGGCTCCCAGATCCAGCCTCCCTTCCCTCACTAAGCAAGGTTCCTTCTATGTCCCCGCAAGCGCTTTAGGTCCCCTACTGTTTGGCTCCTCTCTCCTGGGAAGGAAATCTAACAAGCAAGCACATTTACACTGCCCTCGATGACAGGCAAAGTTTAACGAATCAAGTTAACCGCAGACTTGAGACACAGGAATGAATCTACAGTTGCGGAGTTCAGGCCTCAGTAGCAGGCCACTGGGAAGGGTGCTTGGCGAGCAAGAACAATGCTTGGCTAGAAACATTCAAGCCACAGGGACGATGTATGCTCAAATGACTGCCACAGACCCAAGACAGCTCGCGTACGGCTAAGGCTGAACCCCGCTCACCTGGTAGACGGCGTAGCCGATGCTAAGCATGCCCTGCCCCATCCTCTTCTGCCGCCTGCGGTTCTTCTGCATCAGGCCCAGCAGCACCGTGCAGCAGGGCTCACCGGCGCTCTCCTCCTGGTCCTCATCCGCCTCGTCCAGGTGGATCTTGAACTGGGGATTGGTCCAGTACGTGGCTGGAGGTCACCCGGGGGAGGCGGTTCCCCGCGGTGGGTGAAGAAATGTGGAAGAATAAAATGAGAGGGGAGCACTTGGGTCATCCCAGGGAAAGCACCACTCAGGTGAGCAGACGGAGGAAGTGCTCTCCGCCCGGCGGCGGCACCGTCCCCTCCCCCCCCGCCCCCACGCCCACGCAAGCAGATGGGTCCCACACATTCACAAGGTTTGCATTTGTACATGTGATTCACCAGGAGCCCAGAAGTGCTCCACTGGGAATACTGAAGATCCCACAATCCCCAGGCTGCACTGTGTTGTGCTGGGAAGCGACCTCCAAGTCCCGTTGAGTTATAGTTTACATCTGCTTGTGCTCAGCTCCGGCCTGCCGACACAAAGCCCCTTCCTGGAGAAAGGGAGGTATCTCGAGTAAAAAGCCTGACCCTGGGACAGGCGCGGACAGGATGCCAGGGCAGACATGCCACCACAGAGGGCTGTGCCTGCCGGGTTGTGGGCCCCATACTCGGCCTGGGTCCTACCTCCGAGAGCATCCTAGCTCCAGGTCCCAGCCGGAAGCCACCCTAGGATCCGATCCTCTGTCCAGGGACCCAGGGTCTCATGGGATGGCGTCAGTGACCACAGCCCACTTGTGAGACACACTCCCTCCAAGAAGTCACGTAACAACGCACAAGGCTATCAAGACTCGGTCCTGCCACACCTCCCAAAGGGAGTTTAAGAGAATCCTTTTTTTTTTTTTTTTTTTTTTTTTTTTTTTTTTGACAGGCAGAGTGGACAGTGAGAGAGAGAGACAGAGAGAAAGGTCTTCCTTTACCATTGGTTCACCCTCCAGTGGCCGCCGCAGCAGGCGCGCTGCACCGGCGCACCGCACTGATCCGATGGCAGGAGCCAGGTACTTCTCCTGGTCTCCCATGGGGTGCAGGGCCCAAGTACTCGGGCCATTCTCCACTGCACTCCCTGGCCACAGCAGAGAGCTGGCCTGGAAGAGGGGCAACCGGGACAGAATCCGGCGTCCCGACTGGGACTAGAACCCGGTGTGCCGGAACCGCTAGGCGGAGGATTAGCCTAGTGAGCCGTGGCGCCAGCGAGAATCCATTTCAATAATGAGCATGCAAGCCAAGGTGCAGAGTCAAAAGGCTTGTGCTAGGGCACACAGCAGCTCTGTGGCAGTCACGCAGCGAGGACAGAGCCTCAGCAGGGCCAGTAATGCTGCGTCCTGGGGCAGAGAGGAGTTGGGGGGGGGTGTCAGGAGGGGGTGGGGCTTCTCTCACATCCTCTCAACAGGGCCCACTGTGATGGATCACCCATGGCACTCCCAGGAAACCCAGAGCCGTCCACCATGTCTATTTTCTCCTAGCAGGGAGATGACTTATTCATTGCCACCTGCCCAGGCTCTTCAGTTCCTGACTTTAAGGCGCAAGTGAAGGATTTTAAAGCCAAGTATTTATAGATTCCAGAAAATATTCTGTAATCTTCTTTCCAAAGACGAGGACGAGCCATTTCTTCCTGACCGGGAGCAAGCACACAGACGGGCCTGAGATTTGGTTCCCACAGACATCTTGGGCACCCCCTACAGTTCTGCACTCCCAGAACAATCCGGGAAGATTTGGCAAGCATTTGCTAAGAGCTTGCTAATGGTGAGCATATTTTAATTTCTCCCAAATGCGCCATCACTGCAAGCACTACACTTTTTTGTTTACTCTTTAACAGGACTAGAGGTAGAGAATGGGCCATAAAAAAACAGCTCCCGTTTGTACCACGCTGCGCAGTCGAGCAGGCACCTGCTGGCACACTCCGGCTCACAATGCTCACCGCATCTGGCTGGAAGGGATTAGGAAATGAAGCCCAGGAAAGGAGAACACCCCTCCCAGGGCCCCCCAGCTGTTAGGCTGAGCCCCAGGTGCAGGATGTGAGCTGCTGCCAGAAGGGGAGCTTTGGGGGGAGCGAGAATGCAGGAGGAGAGACTTTTCAAGAGCATGATTGTACCCGCGTGGGACTTCATTGTTTTTTAATTTTTGTTTATTTTCATTTTTATTTGAAAGACAGAGATAGACAGAGATCTTCTACCCACTGGTTCACTCCCCCAAATGCCCACAACAGCTGGGGCTGGGCCAAGCCAAAGCCATGATCTGGAAACTGTCCAGATCTGCGCGTGTGTGGCAGGGACCCAGGCGGGTTACCTGCTGCCTCCTGTAGGGTGCACGTGAACAGGAGGCTGGAATGGGGAGCAGAGCCAGGACTGGAACCCAAGCACTCCCATCTGGGATGTGGGCATCCCAAGCGGCGTCTTAACTGCCTTGTCAAACACCACTCCCGTGTGGGACTTTAGGATAACGCAACTTCCACAGACAATGTGCTGTGCTGAGGAGAAAGCAGCTGGCCCTGCCCCAGCGCTGAGGGCCCAAGTCAACCCACACAAATCAACCAAATCAACAAGGATCAGCAGCAAACCGGCTGGAGCGTGGGGCTTGGGAAGCGGCGTGGGCCGAGAGGGGTCCTCCTTGCTTCACTTCTCCTTACAGAGGTGGGCTGGCTTTGTCAGTTTCTTCATCAGGTGTGGGTTCAGCCTAGGAGGAGTCTATACACCGATCTATGAGTGAGCTTTTGTGAACCCGGAACGTTTCCCTTCGTTAGTAAGATAAGAAGCCCGCGTTAGTGCCCAGGCAACAGGTGCACCACTTGGGTCCCAGCAGGGATCGAGCCCAGTGGCGCCCTTGGGAGCAGGCGGTGGGCACACACAGGGAGGCTGTCCTTGAGCCACACTCTCTCACCCTTGCATCTCCGGCTCAGGTGAAGACACAGAGCAGAGCCGCCCCTGTGCTGGGTATGGGCCACGCTCCCTCAACACACCATCAGCCACGCTGTCCCAGAGCTCAGTGGGGGAGGTGGAAACGTGTAAGGAGGACCGTGGGGATCGGGAGCAGCTGAGCAGGAAGAAGCGAGGGGGCGCAGCCATGGCCAGCTGGGTGAAGCAGGGTGGGTCTGAACACATAGAGGCTGAGATAGGACCTGCGGCCCACCTTCGTTTCCCTGGCCTCCAAGCCCCCTAACCCCCACCCCTGCCCCAGGGAGAAGCAGGGCCTCCCGAGGGTGCCCAGGAGCCAGGAACAACATGCAGAGGAGTAACCCAGAGATCACAGAGGGGCTCGCAGCTCCAGGAGGGGAGCGGGGGGGGGGGGGGGGGCAGGGCCCAGGCCGCCTCAGGGCCTTACCTGGGTAGTTCTGGCAGCCCCCCGCGGTGGAGCCCCGTGTCCAGCGGCCGTTGAACAGGACCAGGTTCCACTTGTGCACTTCCTCACTGCTCAGGGAGTCTGGGGACAGGTTGCAGATCTCCAGGCGAGAGAACTGTCTCAGGAAGTCTGAAAATGACATCCTGGGCGGGGCAGGCAGAGGAACCCAAGGGCTCTCAGTGGAAAAACAATCGAAGCCAAGTGCTGGGCACCACAAAGAGCCCCGTGAGCATCCGCAGAGGCCACAGCTGGCCAAGGGGTCCCCACAGCCCACCGCCACAAGCGCACAGGGACTGCCATCCAAATTCCTGGCTGTGGTTGGCGTCTCTGTTCTTGGAATGAGCTCCCCTTGCCTATCTGCCCCCAGGCAGAGTCTGAGCCATAACCTGGAAGAGGTCCCAAGAGGTGATCTGAGCACAGCCCCTGCCTCTCAGTTGGGTCAAGGTCAAGCCCACAGGAGGCTCCTTTCCATTTGCTTCTCAGTGACCTCCAGCGGAGACGTGGGCACTAAATTGTAGCACAGCTAAAAGGCGGCCCTGGAGTCTTCCTGAGCCCACAGGATGGAGGTTACCCTGCTGTGATGAAGACCAGAGCTTCCCGCAGAGACACAGAAGCAGTGCTAAGACCACCGAGGCCACGGCCCACGGGCTGATGGCTAAGCCACAATGAGAGCCCAGGCATCGTGGGTTGCATGCTTCACGCCTGCTGCCACAGCGGTAGAACCAGACCAGGGCCAAAAGGGTGAAAGCCCCCATGGCCAGGAACCACGATGCCCTCCTGGAAGACTCGAGTCCCACCTGCCAGAGACGGGCTGCACTGCCCATCAGATCTGGGGGGACCCCCACCCCGAGGCAGGGCTCTGCGGCAGAAACCCCCTCACCAGAACTCTCCATCCTCCGCTTTCTTGTCCAGCTCTTCCTTCCGCCTGGGATCGATGTCGTTCCACTCGGGGGCGCTGGGAGGAAAGAAAGGAAGCAGGGAAGTGATCGCGCCTGGGGGTTCCCACCTCGGCACAAGCCGTCCACTGCACTCGAACTTCCCAGTAAGGACCAGAAACAGAACATCCACAAAAGGCAGGTGTCGGGGGAGTGCATGGTCCGGGCGGCAATCCAGGCTGCGGCTCAGCCTCCACGGGGACCAGCGGGGGGTCTGGGACATATGGCAGGAGCATTATGGCCTGGCTCTACCCTTTGCGCTCCAGGTAAGATTCATGTTGCTCATGGCAGGGGTGAGGAAGTCCAGGAGAGCAGAGGTGAGGCGTGCACTCCACCACCATTGAGGCAGGCAGCCTCCTGGCTTACCCATCAGCCCAGGGTGAAGGCACTGGGAGAGGCCTATGCCTGCAAGAACTGCCCCCAAGGCCTGGTTTTCTAGCCACTTCCCTGAAGTGGTACCACCCTGGGAGGCCTCCCGCTGGTGGCCTTTCCCTAGCAACAACCACATATTTTGTTCAAATGCCATCTCCAGCTCCCTGACCTTTACAAAGTGAGGTTTTCCTGAAATACATATGCAGTGTCGAAGTAACGGTGCAGCATCGAGATCCACCTTCAGAGGGGGAAAAAATCTCTTCCCTAAAAATTTGCAGCAAAACCCAAAGGCCTGCTATCCCCAGATAAAAGCTGGGACACCCCCAAGCCTAGACTCTTCCTTGCAGTTGAACTCTAAGAGCCGGGGGATCCACGGGAGCCCTCCTAGGGCCCTTCATTCATTAAACATGAATTTGCTAAAGCAGCTCTCAGAAGGTGCTTGTTATAAACAAAGATTGGGGACACATGGGAGAATTCCAATAAGTCCAACCTAATCTCCCAGTTGGTTTGTTTAAACTTAAAAAAAATGGTAAAATCTAGTTAGACTATGGGCTGGGCCCAGGGATGTTACCCTCCTACTCCAACAGTCAACACAGACTATGCTGAGCTCTGTCTCCAGCTGGAGTCACCCCCAGGCCTCACCGGTCACCGCCTGCCACCCCTGGGCTTTCCCAGCCTGGGCGCAGTCAGAGCAAGGAAGCGAAGTCACAGCTTGGGAGCAACGGCCAGCACTCAGGATTAGATTCATCTGGTCTGATGGCCCTGTAGGGCAGCTGGCAGAATGGAGCTCTGGGGTTTTTTCAGTGTGAGCAGTCGAATGAAAAGGTTTTCTCATACAGGGGCTGCCCACCGCGGCCCGCGGGACAGGTGCACTTCACGACACCAGGCCCAAAGGAAAGCACAGCCGCTCTGAGCCTAACGGTGCGGGGATGAAGATGGTTACGTCTTCTCCCGATGTCCTCACAGAGGATGCACACCCGTGGGGGGTGCCCCTGAGGCTTAGGGACGGCTCAGGAAAGGGGGTGGCCACATCCACCCACACTTCTGGTGACTGTTCATCATGAAAATGAAGGGTGGCCCCAGCCTCCCTCGTACCAGCCGTGCTCAGCAGACAGCAACCCCCAGGCCTCCTCCATCCTCCTCCTGCAGCCAGGGCTCAGCCGGCCGGGACGCCCCCACCTCTGATCGACTCGTGCCCTCCAGTGGAAAGGCTACCCAAGAAGAGCCTCCCCAGCTTCTAGGGCGGGCACCACTCCCACCCAATACCACCTGCAGGGGCTGTGGCTCCTGGGTCAAGTTCCGTCCTCCCAGCATCATCCTTTCCCCTTGGTACAGCAGGCTGTGGCCTTTGTCAAAGTGATCAGCGTTTGTGAGTAGAAAGGGTCAGGCTGTGGGGGACCCAGGTGACCTTTGGGTCACCGTGGTGAGGTGGGCAGATAACAAGCAAATGCTTCCATGCTAAGCAAAACTCGACAAAGCCACCAAACCCTCAAATGCTAGAGCAGAGCAGAAATCCAGACTTGAGGAGCGCTGCTCAGTGGTTTCTCCATCGCTTTTCCCAGCCTGGACTCATCAAATCCTCGTTTCTGAGCAGGCGATGTGACTTCCGGACGGTGAGTGCCCCACGATCCGCCCGCCCCATCGTGCGGGTCTCCCACGACACCTTTCCCGGGAGGGAGCCAGGGCGGGGAAGGGAGGGAGGAAGGCACCTACTCATCGCTCCAGGCTCCTGACCATTCCACTTCGCCCCATGGGTTCCTGAGTCGGATCAGCTTCTCTGGGCGGCCGTGGAAATGCACCTGCAAGTGCCACACACAGAGAAGCAGCTGAGAGACGGCGCCCCCTGCTGGCCGGCACTCCCAGCAGCACCTGAAAGGATCTGCGTTAGGTTGTCGAATGTCCTGAAACGGCCAGGCTTTTATTTACTCTGAGGGCAGCTTTTCAGGCCGTGGTTGAATGCTCTTATTTTTCATGATGTGTGTGGATAATGAAGAATGGGTGTAGCACAAAAACCAGTTGATGTCTGCTTTGGCTTTGATGTAGATTTTATAGTTGACTCAGTTGACTGTGTTCTTTGTATCTGAACCCTCACGATGTTAAACATCCTCCAAATAGCTCTCAATGGCACAGCAGGTAGCAGTTAAGGAGGAGGCACAGTGCTAAGTCCCTCGAATGCATCAGTGCCTCATTTAACCACAGAACAACCCTGTGAGCTGCAGACTACCAGTATCTTCATTTTCCAGCTCCAAAATCTGGGACTCAGGGAAGTTCAGTGACCCAGCGTTGTCTTGCTAGAAAGTGCTGGATGCTGCATGGGAGCCTGCCTCCAAGGCCCACATCCCACCTGCTCTGCTTTGAATGTTGAAATTCCATCGTCGTCGTCGTCATCGTCGTCGTCATCGTCATCATCGCAGCAGTGTTTGGAGGTGGGGCTTTTTTTTTTAAAGGAAGACTTTTTTTCCCCCAAAGATTTATCTATTCATTTGAAAGTCAGAGTTACACAGAGAGAGGAGAGGCAGAGAGGGAGAGAGAGAGAGAGAGAGAGAGAGAGGTCTTCCATCTGCTGGTTCACTTCTCAGTTGGCTGCAATGGCCAGAGCTGTGCCAACCAGAAGCCAGGAGCTTCTTCCAGGTCTCCCACATGGGTGCAGGGGCCCAAGGACTTGGGCCATGCTCTACTGCTTTCCTAGGCCATAACAGAGAGCTGGATCAGAAGAGGAGCAGCCAGGACTCGAACTGGTGCCCATATGGGATGCCGGCACTGCAGGCGGCAGCTTTACCTGCTACGCCACAGCGCCGGCCCCAAGGTGGGGCTTTTAATAAGGGAGGGATTCACACCTTTCTCATGGGCCTGGGTTAATTCTCCTGGCAGTGAGTGAGCTCTAGGTCTCTCAGGACTGGATTATTTACTGAAAAAGTGGGGTGTTAGAAAGTGAGCCCCATCCCCACCTGTCTCTCATCTGAATGTGCCCTCCTGACTTCCGCCACGTGATGTAACTGCACAAGTGCCACAGCTGATGCTGTCACCCAGTGCTGGACTTCTCAACCCCCAGAGTCAAGAGCTAAACAAAGCTCCTTCCTTTATAAATTACTCAGGCTTAGGTCTTTGGTTACAGCAAAATAAAGCAACTAAGACATTGCCTTCCCCTCACCTTTACTGAACACTCGAGTATGACCCCCATCCCCGGGGCTCCTGCACACCTGCCTGCATCTGCGCACACACACACACACACACACACACAGTTAGGTCTTCATTGTCTTAATTTCCCCATATCCTCCATTATGCCCTAGCCCAAAGTTTACCCACACATGTTCCATTTGTGTTTACAGGCTTGACTTGACTAAAGAGCATATTCATCAACCATAAACACACGTGTAATGAGCGTCCATGCTCTTTGAATAAATAACAAGAACTGGGTCACCCACTGCACTTCCATTTTTGCATTGGCCATTGGGAAACCCAAAGCAAAATTAATTGTTCAACTGTAGCTCTGTCTTCAGCCTAGATGAATATATTTTACCTTAGTTACTTTCAATTGTAAACTGTTTCAAATTATTTTAGAAAGTAGGCAGAAAATAGAACTAAAAATAAGGGCCAATGTTGTGGCATAGCGGGTCAAGCCGCCGCCTGCAGTGCCAGCATCCTATATGGGCACCAGTTTGAGTCCTGACTGCTCCTCTTCCGATCCAGCTCTCTGCTATAGCCTGGGAAAGCAGTAGAAGATGGACCAAGTCCTTGGGCTCCTGCATCCATGTGAGAGACCTGGAGGAAGCTCCTGGCTCCTGGCTTCAGATCAGCACAGCTCCAGCAGTTGCAGCCAACTGGGGAGTGCACCAGCGGCTGGAAGACCTCTCTCTCTCTCTTTCTCTCTCTCTCTCTCTGCCTCTCCTTCTCTCTGTGTAACTCTGACTTTCAAATAAACAAATAAATCTTTTAAAAAAAGAAATAAAAATTATAGCCCATGCTTTCCCCTTGGGTTAGAGAGGAAGAAATGCCTGCGTGCCTTTTCAACCTTATATCCCACCCTGAAAGTTGGGACAGGCATTACTGTCTTTGTCCCCTTTGGGGATCCTGTGCATCTTCACAGCTTTACCTACATGAAAATACTCTTGGAATATACATACAGTCTAACTGGCATCCTCTACCTTCCCTAGACACACAACAGAAGAGAGCCCGAATCAAGTCAGAAGCCCCGAGCTAAAGTTCAGAGGGTTACACCCCAGTCTCTGCGTGGGTGAGTCGGGAGGGCCCTGGGAGTGAACGGAAGCTAACCACACACCTGCAGTGCTGGGGCTCTGTACAGCAGGCCACGGAAGCTCCAAAGCCAACCACGAGCCTTGTAGTGCCGATCACCCCTCTCTCTCTCTCCCTCTCTCTCTGGCCTGGATTTGTGGTAATACTGCAGCATAGAACCTCCCGCTCCTCTCATCAATTTGTACCTCTTCGACTCCAGTGACAGAGTACGCGTGACTCTTGACCAGCTTCTGGCTGGTGATGGCTTCTGTCTCAGCTGCATTGGAGACCTGGGCCGAATAGAAAGTGCACTCAGGGTGGCTGACCGTGACCTGTTTGGAGCCATCCCTACAACACTGTCCACGCACACACTACACAGCCAAGGCTGCCCCAGCGTGGGACTAGGGCTGCAGACCCGGCAATGAAGTGCAGGTATGTGGTGCCGTCCCCATTCACCCCTCTTTAATCAGGCCTGCAGGTGCAGCAGGTGCTGTGTGGCAGGGAGCTGAAGCAGCCCCACACTGCCTGGAGACTAAGTATCCTCGACGACAGAAAGTCAGGAAAGAAAGGTAGCTGGTGGGGCGCGTGGCAACAGACCCTCCGGGCTGCTGGCCTCCACGGCTCTCTGCTCCCTGCGACCATCTGAGCGCTCCAGGAACCCACCCCTCTGGCCGACCATGACCCCTGGTTTCAGAACACCTTCCTTTTTCCTCAGGGATCTCCAAGTCCACCAAGTATCACCAGTCACTCCTGCTTTCCAGAATCCCCAGATTATCTGGCATCAGGGGAGTAGCAGAGGTAGGGCCTAGGGTCCAGGGCAGGTGTTTGTTCTCAGGGCGTCCCAGCAGCACTGACTAAAGGGAAACTGGGCTTCCTATAAGGCGACTAACCCCAGCTCCTACCCACTAACTAGGTCTTCAGCAGCTCCTTTGTACTGCCACCAGCATGTCACCAGATTTGCCCACAAGGTCCCAGACTCTGCGCTGGCCCAAAGCCTTGTCAGGCCTCTCTCGCTCTCCCTGTCTGGCCCCTTCCCCTCCGTGCAGGGGGGAGGAAGGAAGAGCAGCCCCTGGCTCACATCGATGGAGCAGCCCAGCAGAGACCCCTTGCGCAGGGCCTTCCGGACGATCTGATACAGATTAGGGGGCGGCTCCTTCAGGTCGTAAAACTCAGAGATGCCACCCGTGAAATCTTCAAACCCCTCCACTGTGGACCCTCCGGTAAGAGCTTCGTACGAGCCGTTGAGCCTGTTAGGGAAGACAAAAGACACGCACCATCTAAACTATTAGCAACCACAGCATGGGGACCCCGGGGTAGGGGTCATACTGGGGTCTGGAAGGTCAAGGAGGGCCCTTGGCCAGTTTTGCCTAGGGGCCAGGAAGTGCTCAGGCCATGGCTCCACAAGGCCAGCCCAGACACTTGACGAAGAACTCTAACAACCTGTGCCCCGGCCACCCACTCCTTGACAAAGCTGGGGGGTCATCCTTCCAGAACTGACCTTGGCTCCTTGCAATTCTGGCACTAGGGGTCAGGTAGGGACAAGAGGACCCTCCCTCAAGGCTGAGAGGCAGCTGCTGGGGTGTTCTTTAGAAAAGGTCCAGAAAGGAACTGGGGTTGCAGAAAGAGGTGTCAGTAAACAAAGCTTAAGAACCCCGAAGAAGGCCTTGAACGGCAAATCCCAGCGAGGGGGGCTGGCGCTGTGGCACGGTGGGTTAACACCCTGGCCTGAAGCGCCAGCATCCCATATGGGCACTGGCTCTAGTCCCGGCTGCTCCTCTTCTGGTCCAGCTCTCTTCTATGGCCTGGAAAGCAGCAGAAGATGGCCCAAGTCCTTGGGCTCCTGTACCCGCATGGGAGACCGAGAAGAAGCTCCTGGCTCCTGGCTTCGGATCTGCGCAGCTCTGGCCATTGTGGCCAATTGGGGAGTGAACCAGCGGATGGAAGACCTCTCTCTCTCTCTCCTCTCTCTGTGTAACTCTGACTTTCAAATAAACAAATAAATCTTTAAAAAAAAAAATCCCAGTGAGAAGGAAAATGACTCCTGAAAGAGGGGTGCAGACTTAGTTGAGTTTGGGATCTAAACACATTTCTTCTTTATTCTTCTTAAAATTCACCTTGCCTGGGGCCAGTGTTGTGGTATACCAGGTAAAGCTGCTGCCTGCAATACCAGCATCCCATATGGGCACCAGTTCAAGACCCAGCTGCTTCACTCCAGTCCAGCTCCCTGATAATGGCCTTGAAGCAAGGGATGGCCCAAGCGTTTGGCCCCTGCGTCCATGTGGGAGACTTGGAGGAGGCTCCTGGCTCCTGGCTTTGGCCTGGCCCAGTCCTGGCTGTTATAGCCATCTGGGGAGTGAAACAGCAGATGGAAGATCAATCTCTCTCTCTCTCTCTCTCTCTCTCTCCTTCTCTCTTTGTAACTCTGACTCTCAAACAAACAAACAAACAAAAAAAATCCTTTAAAAAAATCATCTTCCCTTAATAGCCCACACCAGGATTTGAGAAAGCAGAGAACTGAGGCCCAGACAGACTAGGCAGTCACACATTCATGCGGGATGCAGCTGCGGTTTTCAACCCCCGGTTCAAATTGCTCTTTCTCCCTGTGACCAAGGGATGCTTTCTCTCCAGCCCCTGGGGGTCCACCTGCTGGGAAAGAAGTGGCACAGGCTGGCAGGTGTGTGTGTGGGGGGAGTGCCCCGGGGGCTCTGCACTCTTACTTGGCGTAGGCCTTCTCCAGCAGGGCGCTCCAGAACTCACTCCTCTCTGCCGAGTGCACGAAGAGCAGCTGCCCGTGCCTGGTGGGCAGACGGTCGTCCACCACCACCTCCACCCACTCGCCATACTGCCAGAACTGGGGGCAGGAAGACAACACAGGGCCTCACATGAAAACACAGAGGGGCAAGGGGGAGTCTTCAGTGGGCCTCAGACGGGGCTCTGTGCGTCTCTGTTAAGTCCTGGGCCTTTTGTGAACTCCAAGCTCCTTAGGAGCAAGATCCCTGCCTCCCTTACCTACCCCTTAGGAGACACTGGATGAACCAGGAGGCATCTGGTGCAGCCTCTGGGTTTGTGGGTGAGAGAACATTCCCAACACCATCCAGTGGCAACAGTGACTCTGACGTGGCCTGAAGGAGGGGGCAGGGGGTGGGCCCATGGATGCCTGGATGCATGCACTAAAGCAGTGGTTTTTAGACTTAAGCGTGCACCAGAATCCCTTGGGGAACTGCTCACACACAGTGCACTGGGCCCCACCACGAGACTTTCTGATCTGGTGGAACTAGGGTAGCACCTGAGAGTATGGGATGTGGTGTACCTGAGCAAGGCACGGTACCTGGAAATGAAAGATGCCCGCGTAGTCCTTCTGGAAGCTCTGGTCCTTAGGAACCACACGGTAAAGCAGCTTTTCATTCAAGGTCAGGGAAGCAATGGCCGCCAGGAGCCAGCAGTCACCTGCACAGTGCCATGGGGGACACAGGCTGCTCAGGCCAGGCCTGCAGAGTCCTTGCCTTCTCTGATCCTCACTGCCCCGTTCATCCAGAAGGCCGCGTCTGTCTTAGTCCATTGCTGCTGCCATAGTAAAATCCCTGAGACCAGGCAGTTTACAAAGGGAATACATGTATTTCCGCTGGTCCTGGAGTCTGGAGAGTCCAAGATCAAGGAGCCAACAGATTTGGGGTCTCATGAGGGCTGCTCTCTGCTCCCCACATGACCCCTGGGCACCATGTCCTTGCCTGTCAGAAGAGCAGCAGGCAAAGGGACCTCGCTGGTTCTCTCCAGCGCTTCCATAAGAGCTCTGCTGTGGCTGGGATGTGGTTAGTGCCCCCACCCCAAAACTCACGTGGAGATTAATCCCCAAGAGGAGATACTAAGAGGCGACTGGCGCTCTGTCCTCATGAAGGCAGGAATCCACTCAAGTGACTACTGGGTTGGCGGGTCATCGTGAGAGTGGTCAGCGGGCTCTCTTGTGTGCTCCCTGTCGCCTACCATGCTGCTCTGGGACTCTGTCAGCAAGGTCATCACCAGATGTGATGCTTTGACCCAGGACAAAAACCTGAGCCACAATAAATCTTTCTCCTTTATAATTTACCCAGTCCGTGCTATTGCGCTATTAGCAATAGGAAAGAAACTCAGACAGGCACCAATCCCATTCATGAGGGCAGAACCCTAGAGCCTTGGTTCTTATGTTCTGACTATGAACTTGGAGGGATGCATCCACCCTAACCTTGGCACTGTCACCCCACCCCCTTATTCATCAGGAAGCCCCCTTCCCTGCCCCTAGTGTCAGCAGTCAGCCCCCGAGGCCTCGGTGGGGGCTCAAATTCTCTGCCCCTCCCTGCTGCGGCGCCCACGTGCTGACCACAGCACATCTCCCGAGCACTCTACCCAGGGAGTGAAAAATGGAAAGAAAGAGAAGAAGGGAAAATCGGTCCCTAATTAGCAACTCTCATGGATTTGGTTGAGGGGGAAACACTGAACTCTTTAGCCACCCTTATTGTGTGCGTGCATGTGAGTACGCGAGTGGGTGCGTATGTGAGCGACAGCGAGCTCCCTGCTCTCATGGCCTGGGCTTGCAGAGAGCTGGCTCCGGATGACCGTCGGGAGCGCTGCCCTTCAGTGTCTCAGTGTTCACCATGACAGCCCTGCTGCCCTGTGCTGATGACTCTGCAGAGACATGGTGAGCTTCCAATCAGCAGAGTCTGAAGCAGAAGAAATCAAAGCCAAGAGAGGTGAAACATCGGGGCGCTGCTGTTGGCCACCTTGGAGATTCAAGCACACGCGGCAGCAAACAGAAAAGCCCTTTCTGTGAGCTCCCAGGTGGCTCTGGGAAGGGCACAGGCCCTACACGGCACCTCGCCTGCCTCACCACGCCATGGTCAGCTGTCATCTCGGAAGTGATGTCCCCTTTCTCACCTGCACTTGCATGCTTGCTGCATACCAGCCCCCGAGGCCTCAAAGGCCTGCAGGGGGCTTCTCTCCTCTCCCCGGCCAGCACTCCCTTCTCCAGCACAGCCCAGCTCTCGGAGTCTAGGGTCTGGTGAACAAGTCCCTGTTTCTCCTGTCCAGCCAGGTGACGTGGCCCCAACCCCTCCCTGTGTGTTCCAGCCTTCATCTTGTCCGTATGAGGCCTGTCACCATTCAGAGACCCTCGGCAGCCCTCGCCTAGCTCTGTCTTCCTTAACCCCACGGCCGACGCTGCTGACCTGTTGCACAGGTGAACGTGTCGTGCCTTCCTCAGGCTCAGGTTGTCTGAGTGAGCAGTAAGCAAACTGGGCCCGGGGAGCCCACACCTGGGGGTGCCAGAGGAGCACCACCCAGAAGCCCCTCTCTGCCCCGGCTCCACCTCACCACCAAACACCATCCTCCTGGTGGAAACAGAGCTCCCAGGTGAGACTCGACCTGGGAGCCGCAGGTGGCATGGCCTGTGTGCACAGGCAAGCACGGGTATGTCACTTCTCATTAAAGAAGCCTGGAGCAGGGCAGTATCTCATTACCAGGCAACTTCTGCAGAGTGGATAAAATACCAGTTTCGTCCTCCCACTCAGCTCGCCTTTCTCCCCACAGCCACCTCTGATCATGCCATCCCTCTGCCCAAAAACCCACGACTCTTCTCCATTGCTCACACAAGGAACAAAAACTCCCAGCTGGGCAGCAAGACCCTTCACAACGTGACGCCCACCAGCCGCTCCAGTCTTTCCCATCACACTGCCACAGTGATGGGGCCTCCCAATCAAGCCTGGGTGTGCACAGTGCATGCCCTGGCCTTGTCCATGTCCGTGCTGTTTCTCACGTGCTCCCTCTGCTTGCAAGGCCATGGCTGCAGCTTCACCTGCTGAACGTTACCCCTTCTCCACGGAGTCTTCCCTGCCGCCTCCCACCCCCAGCCAGCAGTCACCTCTCTCCCCCTGTGCTTCCTGAAGACCTGATTTCTCCTCCTGCACACTTATTGCAAGCTGCCTCAGACCACAGGTGGCACCTAGATGTGATTCAAAACTGCACCTATCTGGCTGGAAAGCCCATGAGAGCATTTCAGGCATGGAAAGCCAAGACACTGTGGCAAAAAAATGTCCTACATTAAGGATCTCTGTGAGTGAGACCCCAGTGGAAAGAAGCGGTCATCAACAAAGGAGGTACCTTTCTCTGAACGGAGAAGAGAACTTCCACTTTGCTTATGGCCCTGTCTAAATACTGACGGGGTTTGTGGATTCAAAAGGCTTCCCCAGCTGTGGCAGCTCAAGAGCCTCGTGTGATCACTGATGTCATACATAAGTGTTTGTTAATTCTTAAATCAATAACAGGAGTCACTGTGCACTTAGTCCCCATGTAGGACCTCTGTCCTCAAAGAGTTGTATTACAATTATGTCTAAGTGCTCACAAAAGATGTATCATTCTTGGGTGCTTCTTTAAAGTTAATTTTCTAAAAAAAAAAAAAAATGAAATTAACTAACTAACTGCAAGATGCACTTTTAACAGCCCTTGTCTCCACTGTTGAGGAACAGTTTTGTTGTTGTTTTTGTTTTTCTGTTTGTTTGTTTGTGCAAATTGTTGAACTCTTTACTTAGTTAAAAAAAAAAAAAAAAAAAACCTGCACCATGCCTCAGCTCCTGGGAGCGCCCTGGCACTTCCCCTTGCCTCCCTCCCCCATTCCTCAGATCCCTTTCTGCAGAGCGGGGATGTGGAGTCTCACATCCTGGCATCCGCAGCAGGTGGCTGACACATAGTAGGGGCCCAGTGAATGTTGGGTGAATTAAAGCAAATGACCGAATGAACCAGCGAGCCCCACTTTGTTCTTCGGCAAGTCTCGAAAAGCACCTGCGTTTGTACTTGACCTCCCAGGGCTGTAGGGAAGTGGGGGTCCCACAAGCTCTGCATTGCACCTGACAGATTCTACCTCCACCAACATCAAGGGCCTGGGCTGTCTAAAGCCCTTGGGCACAGGAAGACAGACAAAGTGAGATGGGCATGGAGGCTCAGTCCCCAGAGACATGGTGACTGCTCGGTGACGCCTCTGAAGCAGGTGGCGGCCCTCGTTACCGGGCCTGGCCCCGGCTCCCTTTAAAAGAGACCGTTCTTGCTCCTAGTCTGAGCTGCTTGCAGCTGCACACCCAGCACACTCGTTGGACATTACAATTCGAGGCACAGCAACAAACCAGCCCTCCCTGGCTTACATCAAACAAGGCTGTCCAGCCAGAGCAGAGTTTAATTTTCTCTTCATCTCCCTCACTCCTGACATTTCCCAAGGCCCGCTGGGCTCCAGCAGCCAGCACAGGAGCTCAGCAGAGCTGCCAGTCTCTGGGCGAGGTGCAAATGGATTGTCGCGACAAGGATGCGTTTCCTGGGGAACATACCGCATGAGCGTGCTGAACTGCTGAAGTCCCCTTGGGAGGAAGGACATTCACTCTGTCGCTCCTAACATTTCAGAAACTTGCCGTGGGGACCTTCCTCAGAGCCCGTGCACACTCCTTGGGGTCTTCTCCGTGGAGATGCAGTTTTGATCTGAGTGTAGTTTTAATTTCTAAAAGCAGCCAAGAGCTTTCAGATCCAAGCGTGGTGGTGAATAAAGTAGACAAAAGAGCTGGGAACCACCTCCATGGACAAGTCCACCTCCAGGCCACCTTCCAGCTAGGGCTGCTCATGGCTAGGGTATGGTTCTCACCCATGAGCTTTCTATTACTTTATTTTTTTAAAGATTTATTTATTTGAAAGTCAGAACTACAGAGACAGAGCAAGAAACAGAGATCTTCCATCCTCTGGTTCACTCTCCAGATGGCTCCTGGCTAGGGCTGAGCCAGCAGCTTCATCCAGGACTCCCACATGAGTGCAGGGGCCTAAACACTTGGGCCATCTTCCACTGCGTTCCCAGGCCATTAGTAGGGAGCTGGATTGGAAGTGGAGCAGCTGGGACGCAAACCAGCACCCGTATGAGAGGCCAGTGTCACAGGCGTTAGCTTTACCCTCTACACCACAATGCTAGCCCCCATAGTTTTTTTTTTTTTTTAAGGTGCTTTTATTTGTTTGAAAGTCAGAGCTACAGAGAAAGGAGGGTTGGAAAGAGAAAGAGAGAGAGGTCCATGAGCTTTAAGTGCAGGTCTGCCAGTGGGAGTTGAGGGAAAGTGTTTGATTTCCTGTTGAAATCAGACAGATTTGGCTGGCGGATTTTTTCGCCCCTTACCTCTGCCCCTTCTTTCCTCCTAGAAAGTCCACGTCACACCTGGAGGTACAGGGTCATCTCACAACCCCCAGCCTGCAAGTGCAGGGTGAAGTCAAGTCAGGAAGCAGAACAGGAGCCCACTGCGAGTTGCACAAGCCTGGGCCGACTGCCTCCACAATTCCTGTCTTCCAACAAGTAACACACACACACACACACACACACCCTTTTTGTTTAAGCCACCATGGCTGGGATTTATGCTGCGTGCAACCAACGTTTTCCTAACTGATACAGTGAGAATGCAACTCTGTTTCTGACCCCGCTTCTTGCTAATATGCACCCTGGGAGGCAGAACGTAATTGGGTCCCTACCACCCATATAGGAGACCAGGATTGAGTTCTAGGTGTCTGGCTTCAACCTGGCCCAGCCCTAGCTATTATGGACATTTGGAAAATGCACCAGCAGATAAGAGACTGGCTTCTCTCTCTCTCTCTCTCTCTCTCACTCTCTCTCTCCCTCTCTCTTTCCCTCCATCCCTCTCTCCATCTCTCCTGTTTGTGTATCTCTGACTTTCTAATCAATTAATTTATTAAAGAAGATTTGGTAACCTTTATAAATTTGTTCTGAAAAAAAATGCCACAAAAGGAGTTTGTAAAACATGCTGTAAGACCCATTGAAACGCATGCCCTGATATGCACTGGGCTGAGCCTGTTCTAGGGGGACTAGAAGGCCCGGGGAACGGCTGTGTCTGATCTCCAAGCAGGGTTGATAGCCTGCAGAGGTGCAGAGAAGAAACCTTGGGGTACAAGTGAACCGCAATCTGCTGAAACAGGGAGGGAGGCTGCCTGGGCCCCCACCCCGAAAAGCATGTATAGACCTGGAGGTATAGGAAGGGGACTGACCAGCAGAAGAAACCAGGTGCCGTCACCCCTCCAGCAGGTCTGCAGGGACCCAGAAGACGCCACCAGGTCCCAGCCCACTGCATGGGTAGACTGGCCTTCATCACATCCAGGCACCATCCTGGGGGTGGGGGCGAGAGAGGGGCAAGCCGTGAAGAAGTCAGAAGCCCCCATCTTCATCCATCTGTACTGCTCGCACCAAATACGATCAATTGGGTCACTTCCCAACAACAGAGACAACAGAGACATCTCAGGATCTGGAGGCTGTGCAGTCCAGGGTCAAGGCGTGGGCAGATTCCATGTCTGGTCAGGGTTGCTTCCTGGCTGCAGGCAGCTGCCTTCTGGCTGTGCCCTGACATGGTGCAGGATGGGAGCTCTCCAGGCTGCATCTGGTGAGGCCACTGACCCTACTCATGAGGGCTCCACACTCACGACCTAATCACCTCCTACCCCCTGCACGCTGTGGGTTAGGACTTAACCTGTGAATTTTGGGGGAGACAGGTGTAGTCTGTGGCAGCACTCACATAGAGTAATTGACTGAGGAATCCTTGCCCAAAAGAGACGAGAACTTAAAGCAGGCAAAGGTGTCAGACCTTGAATCAGCCGCTCCAGGTTCCGCTCCCACTCACAGTCATGGAAACATGGGCTCCCCAGCAAGCCGAGAACAGTTGAGAAGCATGAAGAATGTTCCACCCACTGTACATCCGAACGGAATGCAAAGAATTTGACTGTGCTAACACACGCCCGTTTTTGAACACCCATCTTCAATATTTGATCACAGCCCAGACACCCTTGCCCGTCTCTCCAGACGAGGCTGTTTCTAGGCACAGGCCTGATTCAGCTCTGCACACTACGACTAAGCAATCACAGCAACCCCCTTCCCTCTTGCTGGAGAACACGGTACCAGCCAAGGGGGGTCTCGGACTTGCTCTTCAAGCTGGGCACCCATGCCAGGACTCATAGAACTCAACCAGCTTCCATCAGTCACCTCCTTCAAGCCCCCTGGTGCACAGTGATGAGAACTGGGTCTAACTTCCTGACTTCGCTTAGGTGGTACATTACTCACTTGGCTCCTGTGACCCTCGGTTTTTCAATCTCTGAAATGGGTTTGGGGGGTGGCACTGTGGTATGCTGGGCTAAGTATCTGGCCTGAAGCACTAGTGTCTCATAAGGACGCCGGTTCAAGTCCCAGGTGCTCCTCTTCCAATCCAGCAGTCTGCTATGGCCTGGGAAAGCAGTAGAAGATGGCCCATGTGCTTGGGCTCCTGCACCCAAGTGGGAAATCTGGAAGAAGCTCCTGGCTCCTGGCTTCGGATCAGCCCAGCTCCAGCTGTTGCACCCATTTAGGGGAGTGAACCAGCAGATGGAAGACCTCTCTCTCTCTCTCTCTCTCTCTCCCTCTTTGTGTCTGTAACTGTACCTCTCAAATAAATAAATAATAAATCTTTAAAATAAAATGGGTTTGTATCTCACCGTTTATTTGATCCTGAGTAAGAGCAAGAAAAATGTTTAGGAATAGTCTCCAGTTGGGTTGAGAGGACATCAGGACACAAAAGATATAAAAGACAACACAGGGGTGCTGATGTAGAGTACTTCTTCAGTGTCTGATTATGCTCCCCATGGCTAAGTCAGCTTCTCCCCCTCCCCCTTCTGGCAACACAGCTCCAGGCAGGTGAGGCGCGGAAGGGCAGTAAGATGTGGAGCAGGGAGAACGCGCCTGAACAGGTTGAGATGAGCACAGTGGAGCAAAGTCTCCCAGCCCCTCCCAACCCGGGACTCAGAGAAAACTGCTATGGAGAGAGGCCCTACACCAGCCTGGACAGCCTCTATAGGCCTCAGAGAGTGGAGGCGGTGGATGGACAGGGATGGCTGGCAGGCTCCCCACAAACCCCTACAGATGCCCTGTGACCTCAACAGAGAAAGGACAAGAGGCCACCAGTGGGATCCAACAGTGAACACCAGCACAGGCCCCTGGGTGGGGTCCAGGCTGACCACACAACCACAGATGGGGCCAGCACACCCAGGAGGACCCAGCCAGGAAGCCCTGAAGGTCCCATCCCAGCCTACCCAGCCCTCTCAGGGAAAGGGAGAGAAGAGCTGAGAGGCCCTAGAGACTGGCCAGTGATCCAAAGGTCCTGAGCTGTGCTACTGGGTCAGGCACATTGTAGAGTGGGGTGGACACAGGCAGCTCCCTACTTCTCCAACCCAGGGAGCTCAAGGAAGAGCCAAGCAGACGTGTGCCACGTGCTAAATCCAGGGCCTACAGGAGCTCACGGGAGATGAACGCCTCCTCCGATAAGCAACTGTCTCTCTGATGATACAGGGACCACTGCATGGCCTTCCCATACCCAAGGCAAAACAGCACCTTCAGTGCCTCCTGTCCCGCCAGCCCCTCAGTCTTTGTCTGCAGTGGTCTCTAACTCTCCCTTGAACAGACCCCGCAGAGTGAGAGGAAGTGTCTCTGTGAGCAGCAGCTCATGCTCTCAATGCCCACCTGAGCTCCTCCCCAGGGCCCAGCTCCATCGGAACCCACAGGCTCCCCTACCAGTCAAGCTGAAAGCCCCTTCTCTGTGCCCCCATGGAGGCAGCAAACGTGGGGTCAGTGGACTGCATGAGCCCACTTTCCAAGGCTGTAACAAAGCACCTGTGGCTGAGTCATTGACAAAGCGAAAAAGCTTACTTCACTCACAGTCGGGGCGGCTCAAAGTCCAAGAGTGGACAACCCCATCTCTGCAGCGTCTGACGAGGGCCTCGTGGTGGGGACACGTGCGGAAGACATCACGTGATGAGACAGGCTCCAGAAAGATTCAGGAGCCAGGCCTGCACTGTTTGCGACACCAGCCTCTCCTGGGAACTAACCAGGGTCCCATGAAAACTACATTAATCTCTTCCAATGACTCACCACCCTCCACCAGGCCCCACCACCCCTGAACAGCACACACTGAGGACCAAGCTCCCAGCATGAGTACCCCTGGGGGACACAGCCAAGCCATAACCATGTCGTGGTGTGCACTTGCACATCTGGAAGTTGCCCGCAGTAAATCTCATGACAGTAGAATGGAAGTAGCTTCATCCAGCGGTTTCTGGACAGGGTTGAGTTCCCACAAAGTGGAGACCAGAAGAAAATGCACTCTGGGCTCAGCCCTTGACCTCCAGGAGTCCGTGAGGTCCCCTAAGCCATGCTCTCACCAGTGTGCTAACCGGGCAGAATACCTCTTGCCAAAAGAGTCTTAACTGGGAGGCTGCGAGGCTAGGGAAGCTCCAGAGCTTTAAGTTCCCGTGGAAACAAGCCACACCCCATGGTAAACAGTAAAATGAAACTGAAAACTTGACCCATCAGAACCCTCGAACGACCCTCAGGCTGGGGGAAGCATGGCCAGCCTGCCAGCCGTGTAAGGCCCTTACGTAATATCCTTTGGTCTTGCCCTGCCAAGGCAACCACAGGCAGGACTCAACTTCAATAAATCTATAGCAAGCTAATTTCTAAGTTGATCATTGTGTATGGTCCGTGAATGAGGTTATAAATATCCAGACAGCCCTGCTAGCTGGAGTCGTTCTACTGACCAATGGAACACGTCTTTGTCTTCCGCCTTCAGCCAATAAAAAGCCCACACAGCTGTCATGGGGTTCTCAAACCTCTTCTCGTTTTGAGCACTACCTGTTTCATGAGTTCCTCTTCACTCAAACTCTGTTTATTTTGTCCCAAGATTCTCCCGAGCACTTTCTATATTTGGATCTTCCAAGGCTTTGCACCTGTTAAACTGGGTCTTTAAGGCCCATTTGTTTGATGAGTATCACTGAGGACCTGAGCAGCCCAGTGACCTCCAGAGGCTGGAAAGTCGACCTTGGAGCCGGACTGGCCTGGTAAGACTACAGGCTCGCTGCTGTTCCCTGCTGCCGCCCAGGAGCCGAGGCCAGCATGATCATCACCACTGGAAACCCACACCCTAGGCTGTTGCTGTGGATTCGTTCTGAGAGGAGCGTGGTGGAGGCAAGAGGCGCAGAGTCACCACACAGACCCCGGAAGTCGGGTGAAAGCAGGCCAGAGGCAAGGAACCCACAGACTCATTTATTTCAGTTGGTATAGCAGCTTATATACCCAAGGCAACCAATCCAGTCAAGGGGCGGTTTATGCCCTAACCAATCACAGCCTGTTGCCAGGCAGGCTCCATTGCCAGGTGGGTTTCAAAGCCATTTCTGAGTAAATGATGCTCACTTGCCAGAGGCCATCTTGGCATGGCCTTCTCATTCCACTATATTTCCCCCTTTTCATTTATTTTTGAGCAATGGGAGGCATGATTCTTGGCCATACCATTGTTGACCCCGTTTCCATGTGGTCTCCGTCCACGGCTGTGCCTGTCTTAGTTGTCCCCCAGGGGATCTTACCCGTCATTGACTAACCAGCGCTCAAAACGGGAGACCACAGGAGTGCTTGCTCAGATAGGGGTAGGAATGAGGAACAATGGTAATCAGGAATGGCATGACCACACACAGGCTGTGGACCGTTTGAGTGGCTGACCAGAGCTAGTGGGGTACAAAACAGTAACAGATGTGGCTATGGTCAGTTTCTAAGGGTAGGATATAGGGTAGGTACGTCTGCTAACAAGGCAAACTCTCAGTCTTGCTCAGCTGGTTCTGGTTGACTGTCAGTTGCAGGCTTGATGTTTCTGGCTGGTACCCAAATGGGCTGTCCCGCATTCTCTGGAAAGACACAAGCATATCCTCAACCCTTGGTTAGCAGAAGCCTTTCTATGGGTGTTGGAATCCAGGGCCTGAATTTTGCGTCCACTTCGAGATTAAAGGCAAACGTGCGGGTGAAATGTGGTTTAGCGGCTGCCTGACAGCCTGGGGTGCCCGAGGACTGCCACAAATGTGGGGATCTTTGACAGATCCTGGGAGTCAAGTGAAAGCGGGCCAGAGGCGAGGAGCCCACAGACTCATTTATTTCAGTTGGTACAGCAGCTTAAATAGCCAAGGCAGCCAATCCGGTCAAGGGGAAGTTTATGCCCTAACCAATCACAGCCTGTTGCCAGGTAGTATCCGAAGCCATCCAGTCACAGCCTGCTGCGAAGCAGGCTCCATTGCCAGGTGGGTTTCAAAGCCATTCCTGAGTAACTGACACTCACTTGCCAGTGGCCATCTTGGCATGGCCTTCTCATTCCACCACACTAGGCCTATGTGTAAGGAAAGCAAGGAGTGGTGCCTGCTTCCCTCAACCCACACACAGCACCTCTGCTTCTCGTTAGCGTCTTCTCCCCCGTCTTGCCTGTGCCTCACCCACACCCTCCCCCGACCCCGGCAACACCTCCTTCAGCCTCTGACCTACCCCACATAGTAGCACCGACTCACACACAGCCGCTCCTTCTGAGAGTTGCTAAGAAGATGAAAACCAGACAAGGCATGTGAGGTGCTTAGCTGTGCCTGCTCCATCGACAGCCTTCAACAAGCCTCCTTATTATCAGCTCTGGTCACCCCACACAAAACCGCAAACACGGGGGAGCCGGAACAAGAGAATCAGCAGCTGTATTTATGGAGCGTCCGCCTCTTACGAGAAGACACATCCTAGGAGGTTGCTGGTGTCCTTCCCTGTGCTGAGTGCAGGAAGCAGGACAGCTGGCGCGTCCACCCCCAGCTCCCGGCCTCTCCCACAGCAGAGTCTGGGCTGCTCAAGTCTAGAAGCCAATCCGATCCCTTTGCCCTTCGCCCTGTCCAGTTGCTTCCCAAATCCTTCTGATCTGACCCGTAAGGAGCTCTCAAGTCCCACTCCTTCTCTCCAGCACCACTGCCATGGCGTCCTTTCCCACTGGGACTGGAAGGGAGCCTCTTTCTCCAAACACGCATAGGCCGGGAGCTGCCACCCAGAAGCGGCAGAAAGAAGGAAGACCATCCACGACACGAAAACGTCGTGAGTTTGCCCTCAAACATCCTGCCCCCGCTCCTGCTAGCCAGACCAGTGACTGCCAGCTGGGCCAGCCTCACAGCCGAGCACAAGGCCAAGTGCTTGCAAAGTGGCTGCTGCGGTTTGAATGCTCTATGCCCTACAAAATTCATGGTGCAGCTTCATCTCCAACGCAAAAACATTAAGAAGTGTGGCCCTCAAGCGGGGATGAAGTCATAAGAGCTCTCCCCTAACACCCCTTCTTTTACCTTCCACCCTCTGCCATGTGAGGGCAGCAGCATCACCCTCTTCAGAGGACACAGCACCTCAGCACCACCCTGGCCACACACCTGCCGGCACCCTGGTCAGGAACCCCCCAGCCTCCAGGACCTCGAGATGTAAGTTTTCTTATTTACATAGACTGCCCACCCTGTAATCACTGTCACAGCAGCACGCACAGACCGAGAGAGAAACCCTGACTATTTTGTACATCGGCAGAACGCCATGAAGTTGATGGGAGGGACACCGGACGCCGAGCCAGTGAGCCAGGGCAGCCTTGCCTTACAGCTGAGAAGAGAGCTGCCCGCTCGAGGCAGGGCTGGCACCGGAAACGGACGGAGTTGAGCATCAAAGGATTGAGAGAAGCCCTCAAGTGGGACTCTGCCTCCAGGGTCCCGCAAGAGACAGCAACTGTCACGTCTTTTTTTTTTTTTTTTTTTTAAGAAGAAGTACAACCCCTCACCCAGTGACCAGTGGACTCATTCCACGTCCTCAGAGCCCACATGGGACTGCAATGCCCGCATCAGTGTTGTGAAACAGAAGAAACTGCTTTCACACTTTCTTGTGTTGTTTTTAAAGTAATACAGTAATCAAGCCTTTTTAAAAAAAAAAAAACTGTTTGCTGTGCTCGCCTTGGCAGCACATATACTAAAAAACTGTTTACTACGAAGGTCCCCTTCCTTATTCTGCATAGCGGGGGTTTCTTGTATTGTGTTGTTTCCCTTCTCCACATTGCAGCAAACACCCCCTGCTTAGAAACCTTCCCTAAGGAGTCAGCGTTGCAGTGTAGCAGGTAAAGCCGCCGCCTGCGACGCCAGCATCCCACATGAGTGCTGGTTCAAGTCCCAGCTGCTCCACTTCCCATCCAGCTCCCTGCCAATGCACCTGAGCAAAAGCAGTGTGAGGTGGCCCAAGTGCTTGGGCCCCTGCTACCCATGTGGGAGACCCGGATGAAGCTCCTAGCCATTGCAGCCATCTGGGGAGTGAACCAGCAGGTGGAAGATCTCTCCCTCTCTCTCCTCTCTGTAACTCTTTCAGATAAATAAATTGTAAGAAAATACTCCTCATTGCCCTTATGAACAAAGCCCAAATTCCTTCTCTCAGCCAGAGGGCCCTGCCCCCCTCGCCTCTCTCCAGTCTGTACCCCCTTCCCTGCTCCCTCCAGCCCCTCGGCTTGCTCTGCCCGCACCGTGCTCCTTCTGTCTGAAAGTCCTTCATTCCTACCACCTGTGCCACCTGCACCCCTCCTCCTCCCCCATCTGGAAGCAAGACAGTGCCTGTTTCTGTTTCATTTATTTCCCCAATATCTACGGCACTGGGCAAGATGAAGACACTGAACAAACACGGGATGGAGGAACGAGTGAGCTGCAAAAGTTCTTCCTGGTGCTGACAATGAGTCTGGCGCGAGCTCCACCACCCTTCTCAGGGCGACCCCGCCTCCTGCTGTGTCTGCAAATGAAGACTCCAGCACCCCTTACGGGACCACGGTCCTCAGTTCCCGGGCGCATTGCAGCAAGGTGCCATTGTTCCAGCAGCAAGCACACCAAGCCTAGCCACTGCAGACGGCCAGAACTCCTGAGGGCCCAGGAGCCACGTTCCCTGCTGGGGCTGGGGTATTGGATTCGCAGGAAGCAGAGTCGCCCATACAGTTTCAGAGGTTAGCCCCAAATCCCACTGGCGTTTTTCTGAGCAATGGCATTGTGACTCATTTATGGCAGCTATAATTTTTATATCCTCAAAATAACTCTCTGGAGCTGTACTGCGTATAATAAAGCACACTAAGTAATCCATTTCTGCCGCCCCCCGCCCGGGGGGTTGGGGAGGTCTCCTGGCCCTGCCTCTCCTGGTTTCCATGACGACCCAGGAGGGCCTTTGAGCACTGCCAGCAGCAGCGTGGGCCCTCAGCTGGGTGGGGCAGTAATGCCTCACAGCACTTGCCTGAGGACTTGGGGCCTGGGGGGGGGGGGTGGTCTTTGGTTTCCAGGAGCTGCAGGGCACCCCAGAGAGCTAATGCACTTCAAAAAAAGAAAAAGAGGGACAAGATTGGTGGGTCACCTCTCAATCTTCTTGTCCCCTTCTCGGTTATCAGTGGGGAGGAAAGGAAAAAGCAAGCGAAGTCTTCGCAGCTGGAGAACTTCCTCAGTTACACCAGCGCCTCTGCGAGGCTGATGCCCACCTACTTTCTGCGGGTGCTGAAGGACAGGAACCTGCCTCCCGGCTTGCGGCCCTTTTTCCAGGCCCACCTTTAATCAGAACCTCAGAGCTACTCCGAGGAGGGCATTTCCAGCAGCTTAGGAACTGGAATGGATGCACTGGAGTGGGGGGAGGAAGTCATTGAGGAAACACATTTGAGGTTTAGGTAAATACACCTCAGTGCCAGTTCCTAGGCAAAGTGGCTTTGCTCGCTGGGTTGATTTAGAATGCCCTTCTGATATAAGACAAAATGCTCTAAGCCAGATGTCACAGAAAATGAAATGCAAAGGTGACTGTTGGGATTCCATAGCGGGCTCCAGCCCTGCCTGAAACACATGTGGGGAGGCCCCACATCCACTGGGAACAGCCAGACAGGCTGTTAAATACCCCTCCAAAAATGGCTGTAAATCGTAAGACACCCCCAAATCAGTGCTAGGGTTCCTGAGGCTTCCAAGTGTAGGCCTCAGAGTGTGGGTCCTCAGAGTCATCAAATCCCAGCAGCACAGCGGGGACAAAGGGTCCCCACGGCAGGATGAGGGCAGCACAGCACCACACACATAGTCAGAGAGGAGATGAAGCAAACTCAGACGTAAGAACGCAAGACAACCCAGGGCGGGGCTGAGGACAGCAAACAAGGTATCTGGGGACTGGGAAACTGCCCTGGGTCCCGTGCCTAAGAACCAGAGGCCAGGAGATGGGAGGGAAGCAAAAGTCTCAGGTGGAGAGGGAGAGAGGCCCCTGGCAAGTGGGTAGGCAGGGCAACTGCAGAGAGCAATTTCACCAGCAGCCAGAGCAGGTGTGCCGGAGCCCACCTAGGAAGAAATCGCGTTATGCCACAGGCCGTGGCTCAGGCGGCTCACAAGAGTGGATGCCAGTGGGAAGGCAGAACATCCCAAGGGTCAAGGCCATAATGCAGGTGCAGCGGAGGCTTGGAGTAGACAGAAGGCAATAAGCCAGTCACGACTGGCTTGCAAATCTATTCTGTTCCGTGTACCCAGGACTGACATGCACGGTGATTTATATGTTTGAATTAGAAAGTCTCCCATGAAAATGTACATTTCTGGCTTCTCCTAAAAACTGCAAAATCTGGCCCAAATCCCTCCATCTATTGATTCTACAGATATTTACTGAGCACCTACTCTGTGCAAACATTTCTCTACGCTGTAAGGATACGGCCTCCGGGTCCTTCCTCGTAACATCCAGCTCGAGCTGTGACGGCTTCCCCTTGTTGCAGAATACGTCTCTAGCTCGCCACAGTCCCCACTTCTCCCTGTTGTTAGCTCCTGCTGGCCTACTCTACTCATGAATGCAGCCTCTGGAGTCAGTCCTTCCCTGGGTCCCTCCAACTTGGGCTACCCAGGACCCAAGGGAGAAAGGAGACCCTGGGCCTGAGCAGGTAAGGAGAATGAGTAGGCACATGTGGGATGGAGAGGGGCAACCAACCACCAAGACACAGCTGATGAGCGGCATCTGTCTGGGCTCTGGCCTGGAAAGTGAGGAGCAGCGCAGTTCCTGGGATGTGCAAAAGGGACCCAAGTTGTGAGTGGCAGGAGTCACAAGACAGGACAGAGCAGAAGGCTAGGGGACCTGGGCTGCAGAGGATCAGGGACCCGGGCTGAAGCAAGGATGCAGCGCCTGGTGAGAGTGGTCAGGGCGTGAGACCCAGAACAAACCCCAGGGCCACCCAGCCGTCCTGTGGGGCCTCCAGGGGAGCCATCCAGAGGCATCTTGGGGTACCAGGTAGGGCGACATGCAAGATGGAGAGAGGCCCACCCTAAGGAGAGGATTTAGGGAGAAATGTGGGCATCCTGGGCCACTCTGTGAGCTTCACCAGGAGACTGCAGAGGTAGAAGGAGCACCAGGGGCAACAGACTGCACCTCTGGACGTGGGAGGCCCAGCCAGCCTCTGTCGGCTCTAGGCCAGCAAAAGCCACAGAGTCAACAAGAGGGAGTGACAGGAGCCGACAGGGCGGAAGGAAGCGCCCAACAGAGCGGCGTCTGCGCAGCACTAGTGAGATGGAGTTTGTTTCCACGCCTCCAATCCATAGCCTCCGAGAAGAAGGGAGGCACCTGTCCCTTCTGCCCTGCCCAGGTGGACCCAGACTGCTCCTGTGCCTTGAGTGGCGGCAGTCAATCTACAGAAGGAGCCTCTCCATCTCCGTGCCGTGGCTGGGGCTTCCAGCTAACGCCTAAGGCTGCCCTGAGTGTGACGGAGGCCTGAGCACAGCCTGCAGTCTCGCGCTTCCTGCTGCCCCAGCTTGGCTCATCTTTCCCCTTCTCAACAACACTCCCAGGAGTCAGCACCAACGGGCCCCCAGTAGCCCGGGGAGTGGGAGGGGGCGTGGCACTGGGACATTGCATCACTAGTGACTACAGGTGACCTCCTTTAGTCATGCCCTCTAGCCAGCCATGTGCACTAGAACCAATGGCCAAGGGGAGGGCAGCTGGAGGAGCCCGAGCCTCACAGCCCAGGCGGTGAGCTGAACCGCTCAGCATGCCACTGAGCCCCGGTAGTGGGGTCTGTGGGATGCCGAAGTATTGATCCACAGAAGTGCAGGGCAGGTGCTGTCCGGAGGCGTCCCCCTGAGCAGGAATCAGCAGCTCTCTGGAGCTTGATTTCCAGATCCACATGTCAGGCGCTCCGAGAGCAGCCTGGGGCCAGAGACCACCCACCACCTGTTCATGAGGTCAAGCGACCGCCAGGCTCTGAGGCTGGCTCCTGGGACCGCAAGGCTCGCCTGAACACACTGAACTTCTGCTGCCCAGTGAAGGGGAGTCAGCACCTACGCTGAACAGGTCGGGGAAGTTGGAGGCCACAGACAGGATCCTCTTCCTGCAAAAGTCCCCCTGGCACACGCAGGCAGGCATTCCCACAACGCAGGGCTCTTCACCTTTCCTGACACAGGCCGGGACCTGAACTCAGAACCACGTTTCTAAATGCATGAAAGCCCAAAACGTGACTAGAAAAAAAAAAAAAAAAAAAAAAAAAAAAAAACAAGTATCTTGGAAGTTATCAAACATGGCTTTTAAATTATGCTACAGGGGCTGGCACTGTGGCGTAGCAGGTAAAGCCACTGCCTGCAGTGCCAGCATCCCAAATGGGCAGTGGTTAGAGACCCGGCTGCTCCACTGCTGATCCAGCTCTCTGCTATAGCCTGGGAAAGTAGTAGAAGATGGCCCAAGACCACCGCATGGGAAGACCCGGAGGAAGCTCCTGGCTCCTGGCTTCAGATTGGCACAGCTCTGACCATTGCGGCCAATTGGGGAGTGAACCATAAGATGGAAGACCTCTCTCCCCCCTCTCCCTCTCTCTTTGCCTCTCCTTCTCTGTGTAACTCTGACTTTCAAATAAATCAATCTTTAAAAAAAAGCTATGCTACAGTTGTGTTTGTGCATCTGTACTAATGCCCGGTGTACAAGATTTGGAGGAAGGACAGCAAGTGGCATAATCACAAGGGGATGATGAGCAAAGGGGTGTGTTGCACATTTGTTACAACTATTACTGTGATTTTTTATTTATTGCCTTATTTATTTTCACTGTATTTAAAAGGCAAGGAGACAGAGAGATGGATGAACAGAGATTCTTTAACTGCTGCTTCACTCCCTAAGTGCCCACAACAGCAGGGCTGGACCAGGCCAAAGCCAGGAGCCCGGAAGTCCACCTGGGTCTCCCACATGGCTGGCAGGGACCCAAGTATCTGAGCCATCCCCTGCTGCCTTCCAGGGTGCACACTAGCAGGAAGCTGGATCGGAAGTGGAGGAGCCAGGACACGCACCAGGCATCCAGATAATGGGACACAGGTGTCCCAGGTGGTGTCCTAACTGCTGGTGGCCCAAAGCCAGCCCCTGCCAGTGTGATTTCTATGACTATGCTTTACTGCCTATATTAATATTGAAGGGTGACCCATTAGTGGGTAGAGAATCAACCTTGTAATACAGAATTCTCCCATGCTCAGGAAATACTGTCCTGTAACCCACTGTCTCAAATTCTCATCAGAGTGTGAACGGCTGTCCTGGGCCCTTCGTCCAAAGTGCACAGGACAGTGGTGGTGGCGAAGCAGAACAGGAGAGCACTGAGCCCTGGGAGCCCAGACAGAGAGAGCAGGACAGCCACTGCGGGGAGGACAAGACCCTATCAGCAAAGCGAAGCCCCCGTAGCACAGTTAAGCCCCCTGGGCTGCCTGCAACTGTCACCATGGTTCTCTGCCTCCCAGCGGCCTGAGCCTGCCCTCTCCTGAATCAGCGAGTGGATGTGGCCCTGTACGTCGTCTGAGGCCTCCCTGGTTGCTCGTTAAGAGTAACCAGTGACTTGATTCACTTCGCCCTAGTCCTCAAAGGATGCTGCAGATCAAAAGGTGTCTGGAAAAGTGCTCTTAAAGATGCTGACATCACTCCCAATTACTGGCTTGCCGTGTGCGCCAGGTCCCTGTGCCAGAAACCCAGGCCTCGCTCCCCAGAGCGCACTGACTCATGAAGGAAAATCATTGTCGGGGATGAGTAAGGGAAAGCAACGAATTTAGGTCGTTGCTGTGGGTTCTTTGTTTGTCTTCAGAGCCGTGGGAAATGATCCAGCTATTCTCTCTTGAAAACAGGAATACAGGTATAAAACGCCGTTCAATAAACACCACAAGGGTGAAAGGCATCAACCCCATAGAAGTGCGGAGAAAAATCAGGTCAAAAGAGAGAGGAAGGGCCAGCGCTGTGGCGTGGAAGGCTAAGCCTCCGCCTGCAGTGCTGGTGCCCCACGTGAGCACTGGTTCAAGTCCCCGCAGCTCCACTTCCAATCCAGCTCCCTGCTAATGCACCTGGGAAAGCAGTGCCCAAGTGCTTTGGCCCTTGCACCTACATAGGAGATCCAGAAAAAGCTCCTGGCTCCTGGATTCAGTCTGGCCCAGCCCTGGACATTGCAGCCATTTGGGGAGTAAGCCTGCAGATGGAAGAGCTCTCTGTCTCTCTCTCTCCTCTCTGTAACTCTGCCTTTCAAATAAATAAATCTTTTTTAAAAAAGAGAGGTCAGCCCCTCGGCTCACTAGGCTAATCCTCTGCCTGCAGCACCGGCACCCCGGGATCTAGTCCCAGTTGGGGCACTGGTTCTGTCCCGGTTGCCCCTCTTCCAGGCCAGCTCTCTGCTGTGGCCAGGGAGTGCAGTGGAGGATGGCCCAAGTGCTTGGGCCCTGCACCCCATGGGAGAGCAGGAGAAGCACCTGGCTCCTGGCTTCGGATAAGCGTGGTGCACTGGCCATAGCGGCCATTTGGGGGGTGAACCAACGGAAAAGGAAGACCTTTCTCTCTGCCTCTCTCTGTCTAACTCTGCCTGTCAAAAAAAAAGGCGAGAGAGAGAGGAGAGGGAGAGACAGGAACACACACAGCTCAGACACACAGAACACCAGACTGAGCATGACAAACAGACTGGGGAGAGGGGGAGCCCCCAACACTGACTAGACCCTCAGACCCTTCAAAGCAAAGCTCACCTCACTTACGGACAATAATCACCAGCCCCGCCCTGAGAGATTAGAAGTTTGGATAAACATCGTAGCAGAAAACATTCCCATTTCTATCTACATTCAGGGGGTCTCTGTTCCTCATTTATTTGCTTCTTGGTCTAATTTTTGTTAATTTATCTATTTTTGTTTAAAAGGCACAGAGAGAGAGAGATCTTCCATCCTGTTGTTCACTCCCCAATGCTCACAACAGCCAGGCCAAAGCCAGGAACCTGGAATCCAATCCTGGTCTCCCACAGGGGTGGCAGGACCCAGGCACACGAGCCATCACCCACTGCCTCACAGGGTGCACAGTAGCAGGAGGCTGGAATCAGGAGCAGAGCCGGGACTGGGCCCAGGCCCTCTGATATGGATGTGGGCATCCCAAGTGGTGTCTGTGCTGTGCCAAGGCCCACTCCTCCTCATTTGTCAAAGCAGAAAAATGTCCTGACGCCTGTTCCTGAAGCAGCGAGCACCACATTTCATTTGTCAAAGACCCAGGTCTTCAGCTTATAGAGTGCCAGCCCTCACTGGCCTTCAAGCCCACCTACACTCAGGCTGTTTCAAGTCTGGTTGCATGTTCACAGTCATAGGCACATGACAATACCACGTCATGGTGCTTTCTTGCCTGTGGTTGATACAAGAGGACTGGATGACGCCTGGGCCAGAGGTAGAGTCAGCAGTTACTGCTGAGCTTGCGAGAGACAGGGCCACGGGATCCTCCGTGTCCCACAGCCACCCTTAGGGCCCTGGGCCAGTCCCATCCACGGCCTGTTCCTGGGACCTACTTCTGTTGTTGTGGGCCAGCAAGCACCTTCAAACGCCTTCTGTTTCACCCAGCAGTGTCTGCAAACCAAGGACAGACAGAGGAGCAGGATGGCATGAAACTCCGAAATCCTCTTGAGATAAACACACGTGGGCAACTTCAAGTCGGAAGTTTTATTCTACATGCCTGATCCAGTCTGATTGCCAAGGGTGCTAAGGAAGAAAAACACAGGAGCCTCAAGTCCAAGGGTGCTAAGGAAGAAAAACACAGGAGCCGCAAATCGAAGCTACGCCTACATGCTGTGGTTTGAATGCTCCCTCTGAAACCAATGCTGAAATTCAGTTGCGAGGAGGATGGTATTAGGAGGTGGGGCCTTTAAGAACACTCTGCCCGGTTAATTTTGTTATCGCAGGAGTGGGCAGGTTCACAACCCCACCCCTCCCTCGCACACACTCATTTCCCTTCCACCCGCAGCAGGAGGCCCCACCAGATGCTGCAGCCACGCTCTCAGGCCTCCCAGCCTCCAAAACCGTGAGCTGAATAAACGTCTATTGTTTATAAATGACCCAGTCTGTCTTAGCAGCAAAAAAAATTAACTAAGCCTGTTTTCAAACACTTTATAATGATGGAAGGCAGAGGGTTTAGGCCAGCACACAAAAGTGCAGCAGACATACATGAGCCCTGCTTTGCCCCAGGCACAGTGGACACAGAACGTGTGAGACAGTTCCGTAGAGCACACAGGCAGGACTCCCAGGCTTATTACCATCCACGTCCATCCACGTCCATCCACGTAGTGCTCACTTCTTGGACGATAAGGAACCCAGCATTAATTCTCTACTTATCACAACCACCTGACAAGCAGGGTTTGATTATATACCCACTTTGCAGCTGGGAAAACTGAGGTAGAGAGGTCAGAGAGACCACAGAGACCCAGGACTACTTTGTGTGTGGAATCCAGGGAGAAAGAGGCAGGGCCCTCAGGAAAGGTGCCTCCAGGGGCACTGCGGGGGTAGACTTAGGGGAGGGGCAAAGAGGCCAAAGGGCAGAGATGACCTGGGGAGGAAGAGTATGGGTGGGCCAGCCCTGAGTCCCTGACGGTTACTCTCCTGCTTCTATCTGCCCACAGCCAGTGCCCTCGTCTTCTAGGGAACGTGCCCTGTGGTTTGGGGGGGAGACTCTCACAAGAGTGGGTCCACAGGCCGGCACCGCGGCTCACTAGGCTAATCCTCTACCTTGCGGTGCCGGCACACGGGGTTCTAGTCCCGGTCGGGGCGCCGGATTCTGTCCCTGTTGCCCCTCTTCCAGGCCAGCTCTCTGCTGTGGCCAGGGAGTGCAGTGGAGGATGGCCCAAGTGCTTGGGCCCTGCACCCCATGGGAGACAAGGAGAAGCACCTGGCTCCTGCCATCGGATCAGCACAGTGCGCCGGCCGCGGCGGCCATTGGAGGGTGAACCAACAGCAAAAGGAAGACCTTTCTCTCTGTCTCTCTCTCTCACTGTCCACTCTGCCTGTCAAAAAAAAAAAAAAAAAAAAAAAGAGTGGGTCCACAACCTCACTGGCACAACCATGTGGTACCTTACCCCTCTGACTGCAGTACTGGGCCCACACTGCAAGTGAAGGCACAAACCATCACATCACATCACAGGCCTTTCCTGAGACTGGGCAAACCAACGCTGTGTGGGGTGCCACTGGGGTGGAGCTCGGGACCACTCGTGGGCATGCCACGTGCAGCCTGTCTACCAAGGACGAGGCTGAAGCCAGCCCACAGAGACCAGCAGGAGATGAGAGCGGGGCAGGCACACTGGTCACAGAAGCCTCAGGACGTGCTGGGACGCGCACGGAGCAGAACGCGAGGGAGAGGCTGGCTGGCTGGGAGAAGCAGCAGCAGGACCGGCTGGGCCTCTGCAGCTGGGTGACGGGCAGCAGGAGCCTCCACTGGACCAGGCACTTGCAGACACGTTCTGCACGGAACTTCACACTTAGAGCTGACTCCATCCCCACCCGCTGGAGGGACCCTGTATGTGGGTGGCCCTCGCTGGACCTGGTGAATGTGGGCTTAGCTGAGAAGACAGGGCAAGGAAAGGGTGGTGACACAGAAGACAGCGTATCTGAACTCGCCTCCTCAGGGTGGCAAGAAGCTCGAGGACCCAGGGAGAGCTTTGCCTTGGGAGCGCTTTCATCCACGGATGCTCATTTAATCACTCGTGTAGAGGCAAAACCACTGTGTCCTGCAGGGGCCGAGCTACCGAAGGAAAAGTCGGATTCTCCAGCAAGAACTACTTGGAGCAAGGGGCTCCTGAGCACTGCAGTCTCCCTGCTCTTTATTTTCCTATAATTATGTCTCCAAACACAGCCAGCTCCTGGGCTATTTGCAAGCATAAGCTCAGACACCTCAGTGTTCCCATCTGCACAAGGGATCACCATTCGCACTTTGAGGGTGAATTCTGGCTGAGCAAGGAGCCTCAGGAAGACGGGACTGTGGACAGTACATCCTGTCTGAGGCAGCCCTACTTCAGACCTGCTGACAAACACCTCAACTGGCCGTGACGTATGACCCAGGAGATTCGGTGCAACACTTTCCATCACAGTAGAAGGGAGGGAATAAATCCAGTGTCCACCAGCAGGAGACAGGATAGATTAACTGAGCTACATCCGTGCAATGCAGTCCAGTACTCAGAGAGGTTAAAAAAAGAACAAAGCTCTCTGTAGACAGGGAAAGACCGCCAAGATATTTTATTCAGTGAAATAATAGCAAACAACTGCAAAGTTGTCAACCAAGGCTTACAGCATGCTATCTTCAATGCAAGAGAGGGATACAAATTAGGAAGTGTATTTCTGTTTGCTTGGATTTGCATAAAGAAGCCCTGAAACTATTTTGGTAACAAGGCAGTGAGCAATGGAACAGGTGGAGACACGTGGGAGACAGGTGGGAAGCATCCCTTTCAAGGTTTGCCTTTCAGTGGTCTCCATTTTTGAATTGTAGGTATTCAAAATAATAATAAAATAATAACACATAATTATATGAAATATATGTTTTCATGATATAGACCAAATGTTTAAAAAAAAAAAAAAAGATGCATTAGAGAGGCTGGCACTGCGACACCATAGCACCCGGAAGTGGAGCACCTGTTCAAGTCCCGGCTCCCAGTCCAGCCTCCAGCTAATGCACCTGGAAGGGCAGTGGACAATGGCTCAAGTGCTCAGGCTCCTGCCACCCATGTGTGAGACCCAAGTGCAGTCCCCAGCTCCAGCCTGGGCTGTTTTGGCCATTTGGCAAGTGAAAAAAGATAATTAAAGAAAAACCTAGAGCAGACCCGCTGCACCGGGCCGGGCTCTGCAAGTCCACAGAGCATCTAATACACATCAACCCTGTGCCCCAGCTCACTGGGCCTGTGACACGGCCTTGCTCTTCAGGAACGCACACTGTGTGTCGAGTGAGGAATCTCTCCTGTGATCTCCCATGATCCCCCCCCACCCCCGCCGCCCCGCTCAGGGCCGCCGCTGGCTCCATCTCCCAGCCCACACGGGTGGCAGTGGCTTGGGCCTGGCTCCCCACCCCAGCACTGCGTTGCAGCCTCAGGTCTGGGAAGCAGCCACTTTTCCACCTGCTGAAGCTCAGGTTGCTTCACCAGCCCACAGGTCCTGCTGTCTGAAGCATCTGACCCCTTTTGGGAGGTTGGACGGGAGGTTGGACTCGGCAGTCCCTCTCCTCTCTCTTCAGTATAAACCACCAGCACCGGGTGGGTATTTAGCCCAGCTATTAAGCCTACGTCAACTGCACACCTGCACTGGAGGACCCGGCTTTGATCCCTGGCTCCAGCTCCCTGCCAATGCACACCCTGGGAGCCAGCACGGCTGCCTCCCATACCTGAGTCCCTGCTACCCACCACCCACGTGGGAGGCTTCGATTGAGTTCCTGGCCCCAGGCCCAGCTCCAGCCATTGAGGGCCTTTGGGAGGCAGTGGATGGGGGAGATATTTCTCTCTCTCTCTCTCTCTCTCTCTCTCTATTCCTCAAATAGACAATTATAAAGCAAAACAAAATTTTAAAAAGCCCACAATGGCAACAGCTGGGCTACCCCAGGGTGACCGCCATGGCACGTGTCCCACTTGTTTTGATGCGAGCTAGATTCTGAGAGTGAGTGGGGTTCATTTCCTGCACCCCCGGCCTCCATCACTGCACACTCTCTCCATGGTAACGCTTGAGCTCCTCTGTGGAAATGCTCTCTTCCCTTTGCTTAAAACTATTCAGCAGAAAATCCACCCAAGTCAATCAGTGCAGAGGCACTTATTAAATACCTTTCCCAAAGTTAAACATCTCTAACGAGGGCTGTGAACGGCCTGCCTGCAAAGTTGCATTTCCCCGAGTCACAGGCTGAACACAGCACGAAGGAAAAGCACCACGCACTTACCCAGAGCCAGAAAAGGTCAGAACGCCACGCTCTGTGCGCCTTCATGAAAAAGCCTGGGGACCTAGGGCTGAGGTTTTCAGGGAACAGGGCACACGCTGCTGGCACCCCAAACGCCTCCTGCTGCCTCCTAGCCACTCTCCGTGCAGCTGGCCAAGGCCTGTTTGCCGAACTCATTAAAGGACAGAACATTGGAAGCCTTTGAAATAAAACGCTCTGTGATTTTGCACAATCACGAGGGTTTCCAGCAGGCTGAAGGCAAAAAAGGTTTTCCTGGCTGGAACAAGGCAGAGAGAGACGGAAGGAAAAATCTAACAAATACAGGTCAGGGGGTCCCTGTGGGTGCTAAGGTGTGTGTTTGCTTTGCTCATTTTCACCGAGAGGATTTGTCTCTTCTTTGCCTTCGCTTCCAGGTCTGGGGTTTGTTGCTGGCCCTCGACAGTGATTTGGAAACCCAGTAAATTCCATCCAGGGCTGTGTTGTCCCATAAAATATTAAGTGTGGTCTGACTCTGCGCAGAAACTCCCCTCTGCGAGGCTTGCAGACCACTGCCAAGGAGAGCCTGGTTTTCCCACAAGCAAGGCTGGAGCTCGCAAAGCAAAATGCAATTATTTCCTAAGCTTAGCTGCACCTGACCTGGAAGGACTCTGATGGGCTGGGAAGTGGCGATTCTTGATTCTGGGCTCCCAAGCCTGTGAAAGAATGTTTGGCTAGAAAAATAAGATTCTTGTGTTCTTACGAATTATAAAAGCATCTATGATGATAGCCCACAATTATGTAGACATGGTCATTCCGTAAGGCAAATTAAAGATAATATTACAAAAACATAGTACATCATAGTGCTCTGCTACTTGCATATAAACCTAGTTTGTTACTCTAGCATGAAGCAGGTTAAATGAGCTGGCAGAAAACCTCTTGTTAGGGGGAACCAAAACACAGTGCCAGCATTCAGACCCAGCGTAAGGCCTGCAGTCTCAAGAGCGTCAATTCAAATGGGTAAATTGTGTACATAATGTAGCTGGTCAAGTCCAACAACTTAATCTGACACTGCGAATTACAGATACACAGCGCCCTCCCCCAGAACAAACAGGTGTCTCCCAGGTACTCACCCAGACCACCCTGTCGAATGTCTGTGCGTGTGGCTCCACCAACGATAAACTGAGGGCTGGGACACAACTCCTGGAAGTGATTTGGGACAAAACACAAGTCACCAGGTGCCCACAACAGTGGCTGCATCAGAGAGGCAGAACTGAGGGCCGGAGAAACTAGGAGATCACCTGCTGCACACACGTGGTCTTCGTGCCAAGGGCTCTGAAGCCCAGAGAAGGGAGGACACCCTGCCAGAGTCACACAGCTCAGGGAGAACACAGCAGCAGCCAAAGCCCGGAGTCCCTGCCGCGTACGGCCTTTGGATTGCTCTGACTGTTGTGTGCTTTTTGATTGTGCGTTGTATGTGTTATGTGGATGTAAAGAGGGGGTGGGGCACAGAGAGGTAGGAGAAAGGCACCAGCTGAGATAACTAGGCGATGACAGAGGATCCCACCCATCCAGACACCGCCCCTATTTACATAGAGAGAGGAGTAGAACAGGGTTTAGCAAAATACTCTGCACCCTGTGGACACTCGTTAAATACCTGACTAAGTGATAATGATCCCTTGTGCAGGTGGAAACGCTGAGGTGTCAGGAAGTGCCATTTCCAGAGACACAGTCCCCTGGCTGACCTACGCTGCCTCCCCTCCCAGCTCTGCCTGGCACAAGGGGGCGCGCTTTAGGTCTGCCTGCCGCCTTTGGTTCCCAGCAAGGGTTTATTCTGTGCCTGCTCGACTCACTATGGCAGGCAGGGGAGAGGGGGAACAGAGGGAATGGAGAACAGAAAGAAAGAAAACACTTGGCCTCCAAGGGCTTTCCATCTGTGTGGGAAACTGAGACTGGCACTCAAGACACAGCCAGAGGCAAAGGGCTAGAGCATAACGATGGAACGCAGATGACATCCACAAAGAGAGGAAAGTGGGAAATGCCCAACAGCCATGAAGGCTGAAAGACTGTTCCCGTGGGAGATGGCGCACGTCTGTCGGAAAGGCAGGGCGTTCGGCACACGGAAGGGCCCGCATGGGGTCCCAGCTCTGCTGCTGACTCCAGCTTCCTGCTAACGTGCACCTTGGGAGGCAGCAGGCAATGGTCCACATACCTGGATCTCTGCTACCCATACGAGAGACTCAGATTGAGTTCCAAGTCCCTGGTTTTGGTTTGGCCCAATCTTAGCTTTAATGACACCTGGGGTAGTAAACCAGAGGATAGGAGATCTCTCTCTCTCTCTCTCTCTCTCCCCCTCTCTCCCTCTCTCTCCCTCTCTCTCTCTCTCTTCCCTTCAGATGGACAGATATAGATGGATAGAAATGTAGGATTCAGGGGATGCCTATAGACTGGTCCCCAAAGAAGGCCTGAGTCTGCCCGACCACCACATTGTTTGAGGGAGAAGAAAAAGAGCCCAAGAAGCAAAGGAAGTCCACCACACTGACTCGGAGGCAACCAGGCTGCGCAACATCAGGACTATCTGGCCGGCGCCGTGGCTCACTTGGCTAATCCTCCGCCTGCGGAGCCGGCATCCCATATGGGCGCCGGGTTCTAGTCCTGGTTGCTCCTCTTCCAGTCCAGCTCTCTGCTGTGGCCCAGGAGGGCAGTGGAGGATGGCCCAAGTGCTTGGGTCCCTGCACCTGCATGGAAGACCAGGAGGAAGCATCTGGCTCCTGGCTTCGGATCAGCGCAGTGTGCCGGCCGTAGCGGCCATCTGGGGGGTGAACCAATGGAAGGAAGACCTTTCTCTCTGTCTCTCTCACTGTCTATAACTCTACCTGTCAAATAAATTTAAAAAAAAAAAAAAGACTTGTTCCTCTCACAGCCTGGCTTTAAGCTGCCGTGCCCAGAGTGGCGCTAAGTGGTTTGTGGGCGGAAGGAATGTTTATTTTACTATGTCTTATTCACTGGTATTATCCAAAATGCACCCCCTCATCCAGAAAAAAAAATTAAAACAACCAAGAAATGCCAGTACTGCTGCACTGTGTGAGAATCCCTAGGTTTGCAAAGAGATGAGGAGCCTGCACCGCCACGCTGTGCCCGAAGAACTCGCCCAGGCCTTCTCCCGCCCGAGCTTCCTGCTGGAACTCAGACTAGAGGATGGAAGATGCAGGCTCCCACCTGCCCACACATGTGCCTCTTTTTTTCCCCTTAATAGCAATTGTGCGTTCTCAGTAATAATGTTCCTCTCGATCGAGTAAAGGACCCACACTGTGCACAAATACAAATTCCTCCAGCCTGGCCTCAGCCTCTGGGGAGCGGGCATCAACAAGCAATCCAAGGCAGGAAGTGACTTACACTGCACTTTCGGGGACGCTGGCTCCGTGGAAGCGCCTACCACCCCCCTCCCCGGCCCCGGTGTTCCCACACCCAGTGGTCTGCATTTCCCACCACATCCTCTCTCCTGCAATGGCAGTGACCACTGCGCAGGGCCTGCACTTGCCCTCTGCCTTCTCCTTCTGTCTGACGCCTCACTGTCGGAAGCACTCACCCATTCTCTCATTCAAGTCTCCCTAGAACTCAATGAAGTAGAAAATACTATTATTCCCTTGCATAACTGAGGAGACTGGGTCTCAGGGAGCTTAGTAACTTCCCCCATAGTTATCCTGCTAGCAAAGGCAGGCAGAAGACCAGAACCCCAATGCACCTGACACCCAAGCCCTTGCTCTTAACTGCTGTGCTGCCGGCCAGCCAGCCGCTTGTCCATTCGCCTCTCCCTGACTAGTTGCAGTCCACAAAGAGTCCTCTTGAGCACCTTCACACAACCAGCGTGCATTCAACCACGGCTGGATTGAAAACTCCAGATTCACAAATGCACAAGGGAGCACCTGGACAAAGGGTGGAGGCCCCAGACAAGTCCCTGCCTCTGCCCCTTCTGCTAATCTCCCCACACTTCAATGCTCACTGTCTCTCTTCCCGGGGCTCCTTGTCATGCAGCTCCTAGCTCTGTATTTCTTCTTAAGATCAATAAACTACTTAATTGTCACAAGTGGACACTTTAGAAGAGAGCGTCACTGACTGGTCCACGCCAGGGTCTGCACACGCTGGCTACTCCTCAAACCACAGAGGCACCGCCCTGCACAGTGGGGACGCCTGGGCAGGAGGATGAGAGAAGCAGCCGCCAGGAGCGCTCCCTGATCCTGCACAGCCAGTCATTTTGCTTGTGACGGAACTGTTGTTCTGCCTAATAGCAGTGGGAAAAACTGCCTTAGGATTATGAACAACCAAAAGCTCATCCTGAGAGTCCCAGCTTGACCTTGAGATCTTTATCTGGGCAAACTTGTTGTCCAACCCTTGAGACAAGAGCCCAGGCGAACCCTGTGCTTGGCAGCCTCAGACAAGGCAGGTACCCCTGCAGAGACAGGAGGTCCAACATGACGGCTCCAGACAACATCCAAGTATTTGTCTTTATGTGTTATGGGAAGGGCAAAAACACCTAATATGTGGCCTAGGATATATAATTATAAACAATCTACAATATATGTGACACACAGTCCAGCTCTCTGCTGTGGCCCGGGAAGGCAGTGGAGGATGGCTCACTGGGCCCTGCACCCGCATGGGAGACCAGGAGAAGCACCTGGCTCCTGGCTTCGGATTGGCGCAGCTCCAGCCGTAGCGGCCATTTGAGGGGGTGAACCAATGGAAGGAAGACCTTTCTCTCTGTCTCTCTCTCTCACTAACTCAGCCTGTCAAAAATAAAAAAATAAAATAAAAATAAAAAAAAGAATTAACATCTCTGGGGGCACCAAAATGAGAAGAGCGGCACCTGGGCAGCTGACTTCCAGTGCCCCCAAGAAATCAGAAGTCCTCCTCAAAAGTGAAACAAAAGCAAGTGACGCAAAGAAAAGAATCCACCTGTTTAGAAAATGGGCAACGGACTTGAATGGGCATTTCTCCAGGGCTCACCTACAAGTGATCAATAAGCACATGAAAAGATGCTCAACTCCGGAAGCGTTAGGAAAATGCACAGCAAAAGCACAATGAGAAGCCACTTCACACCCATGAGGATGACTACTGTCCAAAAAAACCAGGAAATACCAAGTAGTAGCAAGGATGTGGGAAAACTGGAATCCTGTGCGCCACTGGTAGGAATGTAAAATGATACAGCCACTGTGTAAAACAAGGTGGCGATTCCTCAAAAACATGAGATAGTATTACTCCATGATCCGGCAATCCCACTTCTGCATATCTAGCCGAAGAACTGGAATCAGGGATATTGGCACACCCGTGTTCACAGCAGCGTGATTCACAGCAGCCAAAAGGCGGAAGCAACCCAAGTGTCCATCAATGGACGAGTGAATAAAATGTAGTATATGATACTACTCAGCCTGAAAAAGAAAGGAAGGGGCCGGCGTTGTGGTGCATGGGTGCGGTTGAGGCCTGCAACACCGCATCCCATATCAGAGCGCTGGTTGAAGCCCTGACTGCTCTGCTTCTGATCCAGCTCCCTGCTAATGTGCCTGGGAGGACAGCAGAGGAGGGCCTAAGAACATGGGCCTTGCCACCCAGGTGGGAGACCAGGATGGAGTTCCAGGCTCTTGGCTTCAGTCTGGACCAGCCCCGGCCATTGCAACAACATGGGGGGTGAATCAGCAGCCTCTCTCTCTCCGCTCCCTCCCTCTCTCCCTCTCTCTTTTCCTGTCTCTATCTCTCAGCCTTTCAAATAACTGAATAAAAATTTTTTTAAAAAAGGGAGGTGGGGGGTGGGAGTGGGTGGGGAAGAAATTCTGACACATGCTACAACACGGATAACCTTGAGGTGTTTCTGATTTTACTTATATGAGGCTCCCAGCATAGCCAAATTCTTGGTCAGGAAGTAGAATGGTAGCTTGCAGGGGCTGGGGCATTTAATGGGTCCAGGGTTTCAGTTCTGCAAGATGAAGAAAGTTCTGGAGATGGAGTGTGGCGATGATTGCACAGCAGCGGGAATGCATCAAGGTTTATGTTATGTGGACTTTACCACAATCTAAAAATAAGTAGGGGGTTGGCACTGTGGCGTAGCAGGTAAAGCCAACTCCTGCAGTGCCAGCACCCCATATGGGTGCCAATTCAAGACCCAGCAGCTCCACTTCTGATCCAGTTTTCTTCTATGGCCTGGGAAAGCAGTAGAAGATGGCCCAAGTCCTTGGGCCCCTGCACCCACATAGGAGGCCAGGAAGAAGCTCCTGGCTCCTGGCTCCTGGCTCCTAGCTCCTGGCTTCAGATCAGCCCAGCTCCGGCCATTGCAACCATTTGGGGAGTGAACTGTGGATAGAAGACCTCTCTCTCTATCTCTCCCTCTCTGTCTGTAACACTGCCTCTCAAATAAATAAATAATCTTTAAAAAATATTAAGGGGGCTAGCACTGTGGCACAGTGGGTTAATGCCCTGGCCTGAAGCACCGGCATCCCACATGGGCACTGGTTCTAGTCCTGGCTGCTCCTCTTCCAATCCAGCTCTCTGCTATGGCCTAGGAAAGCAGCAGAGGATGGCCCGAGTCCTTGGGCCCCTGCACCCATGTGGGAGACTCAGAAGTAGCTCCTGGCTCCTGGCTTTGGATTGGCGCAGCTCGGCTGTTGTGGCCATTTGGGGAGTGAACCAGCGGATGGAAGACCTATATCTCTCTATCTCTAACTCTCTCTGTAACTCTGTATTTCAAATAAATAAAATAAATCTTTTAAAAAATTTAGTTAGTGTTCTATGGCATACCAGAGAGTAATTCCAGTCTAAAATTGTGTATTATATATTTTAAAATAATTAGAAATGTCCAAAGATGCCCTTTACATAAAAACAATAAATATTTGAAGATGAAAATACCAATTACCCTGACTGGAGCATTACGTGGTGCATCTATATACTGAATATCATATTGTACCCCATAAATTCATAACACGAATATTATGTGCTCACTAAAATTATTTAACATGAAAATGAATTTAAAGGGAAGGAGAAAAACTAGGCAAAGGTAAACTGATGCATGACTGACACAAAAGGAAGCGCTGCTCCCTCCTCAGCCCCATCTCAGCCACTCACCCTCAACTCCACTTGAAGTGGCACAGGTTGAGTATTCTTTACCCCAAATGCTTGGGACCAGAAGTGTTTTGATTTCAGACGTTTTCGGATTTTGGCATACTTACATACACAGGGTGACATATCTTGGGGATGCAACTCGGGCACGTGTGTCTGTATCTTTTTTTATTTTTATTTTTATTTGACAGATAGACAGTGAGAGAGACAGAGAGAAAGGTCCTCCCTCCATTGGATCAGCCCCCAAATGGCCACTATGGCCGGAGCTATGCCAATCCGAAGCCAGGAGCCAGGTGCCTCTTCCCGGTCTCCCATGCAGGTGCAGGAGCCCAAGCCCATCCTCCACTGCCCTCCCGGGCCACAGCAGAGAGCTGGACTGGAAGAGGAGCAACCAGGACTAGAACCCAGCGCCCATATGGGATGCCAGCGCCACAGGCGGAGAATTAACCCAGCAAGCCAAGGCACCGGCCCCATGTGTGTCTGTATCTTATACTCACAGCCTGAAAGAAAGTTTATAGGATATTTCCAGGGCACACAACCCTGTGAGGTCCAGCGGGCAGTCTTCCACTGTGGCATCAGGTATGCACACAAACATTTTCAGATCGGGGTGCTCAGCCGAACATCCCAAGTCCCTGCGACATCCTTTTATGCCTCTAGTGAGCACTTCCTCCTCCCGCCCTGGGCGTCAGCCCTCCCGCAGTTTCTGCCGGAGCAGAGACCACAGCCCATTCCTCCACTCCCCGCAGCCGCCTCCCAAACAAGGCAGCGCTGATGCCTGGCACAGAGCAGTGGCCGAGAAGCCGCCTGCTCAGACGGGATGCGGCTGTTGCCCTCGCAGTCACCACCCAAGACTGATTTCCCACTTGGATTTGCCCTCGCCCACAGTGACCAGTAGGTTTCAGAGGGCCCTGGGGAGAGGGACCAGGGTGGGCAGGAGGGAGGCGTGGAGAAGGACTTATTCCCAGGGGTGCACACTGTGGTGCTAAACCAATAGGATGGAGACAGAGGAGCAGAGAGAGCTGGAGTGCAGCGGGGATTTTGATCATTTCCAGAGAATTATTCCCTTCCTATCTTCCCTTTCAACCACTGCCGGGCAAACAGGAACCATGCCCCGGTGCCCCTATTATCAAGGCCAAGGCCGCTGAGTATGTTCACCGGAGAGCTCACCTTCCGAGACTCAGCTAGGTGTCGCACAGAACAGAGACCTCAGGTCGGTGGCCCCAGTTCTCACAACCACTCTAGGTGAGGGGGGCTCTGGCCCTCGCAGGGAAATCACTCAACAAGGGCCACCCAGGGAGAAGTCGCAGGCCTGGGTTTCGGGAGGACAATTCTCCGTCTCCTGACCTTGGGCTTTGTGGACATCAGTAAAGGCATCCAGGAGCCCCTGGCTTCCACTGCATCCACAGAGCCACGGCTCCGCCCTGAGAGAGCAGAGGCCTCTCATGGACCCTTCAGCCGGGGGGCTGTCCTCACGACCCAGAGCTGACCACAGCTAGCACTGGTTTGTCCCACTGTGCTCTGGCCCCGGGGGCCTGGGCGACACCTACCACATATTCTGTGGTAATATAATCAGATTCATCTTTGTTTTATCTCCCAGAAAAATAAGGCACTAATGGCACACCTTCACAGATGACAAAACTGATGCTCACCAGGGTTATTTATCTGTCCGCAGTGAGGCAAGATTCAAATCTAACTTGTCTCTGGTCCCAAAGCCCAAGTCGGTTCTTCCTCACTGCCTCTGAAAACAGATTTTAAAAGCAGAGGAGGCGAGAAGGGTCTGAAATGTGGGAATCAGGAACTTGGGAGGCACAGCAGCAGTCTCCCTCAACTCCCCCTGGCCAGACTCAAGGGGCCGCCACCCGACCCGGACTCAGCAGAGGCTGTCTCCTTACCGTGGGCCGCTTCCACACGATGCCTTGAGTCTGGGGGGAGTGCGGTCCAAGTTCCTTAAAGCCCAAAGCTGACGGACAGGCTGGGAACTCTGGGTCCTTAAATAGGACCCCTGAGTCCAGGCACTGTTGCCTCAGGGTCTCGAAGTCCTGGCCCAAGTACTTCACGGCTTTCTGGATGGAGCCAAGACCTTCTGCAGCCGCCCGCTGCCTGGACACGCCAGCTGCCAGGGCTGCCATGGCCCAGGGCTCTGCGGGATGGACACGGGGCAGGGCGGCTGTGTTCTCAGACACCTACCCCACTGGGAGGGGAGCTATAAGGCAGCACGGACGGAGGTGGAGCAGGTAAACGTTTCTCCCCAGGGCCCACTGCAGAGGGAAGTGAGTCACAGCTAGAAACAAATATGTACCCAAGGTGCACACGCACCTGCCCCACCTCCTCCGTCTGCCTCTCCTGGACAACATGGAGGCTGCTGGGAACCTCCCAGGGCCCATCCCAGGTCATTAGCCCAAGAAATCCCTCAGGATCCCAAGCACCTTCACCTCTTGGTAAGACCTATTGCCCGGCATCGGACCCAGGGACTGACGAGACGGCTGAGAGCACGGCTGAGGTCGGGCTTCCCCGAGGAATGGGATGAATGGTTCTGAACAGGAGGAGGACAAGGGGCTGCAGGGGTCTCCTTTCCAAGCAGGAAAGTGTGGTTCCCTCTTTTCCAGGAGGCCACCGTATCAGACAAGGGTAGGTTCAGAGTGAGCAGCGCAGGAGGGAGGCTCCACACGAGTGAAAGTCTGAGCCTCTGACCGCCTCGGCCGCTGTCCCAGCTCCACCAGGAATCAGCTCTGCTACCTTGAGCGAGCTACCTAACCCCTTTCCCTTGCACTTTCCCCTGTGTAAAATGGCAGATAACAGGAAAGCCTCGCTCACAGGCTTGTGTGGAGGAGAGATGGGATTGTGCGTGTAATTTGCTCAGATTTGCACACAAGACGCCCAGCAACTCCCAGATGCCAGTGTACCTCGGAGCCAGGAGCTGGGACAAAAGCCTGGGGATCGGGAGCCTTGGTTCTGATCTCAGAAGGGACTTACGGCTGTGTGACCTGGATGGGTCACTGCTCCCAGGCCTCCAGTTCCCCGTGCCTTGACCACCCCCAGGGTGTGGACCATATCAATGGTTTTTGAGCTAGGGTATGCACGGCAAGCTAGAAAATGGTCTCCCAAAGATACCAGGTTGTAATCTTTGGAAACCGTAAATGGTACCTTATCTAGGAGAAGGGTCTGCAAATACAACTAAGGAACTTGAGATTCTCCTGGCCCTAACTGCGTGATGTCCTTGAGGGAGGGAGGCTAGGGGAGACCTGGCAGCAGGCAAGAGAGAAGGCGTGCAAGCAGGGAGGCAGAGAATGGAGAGGCCCTGCCACAGGCCGAGGAGCAGCCACCCCCAGCTGCAGGAGGTCAAGGGCAGGTTCTCCCCTAGGCCTTCTGGAAGGAGTGTGGTCCGGGGAGGCTGAGCTGAGCCTACAGGCCTTCGAGAGAACATATCTCTGTTGTTTTCAGCCAGCGCATTTGTGGAATGTATGACAACACCCACAGGAAACCAAGGCCATATGCCAAGAATCCTCCGGAACACTTACTTAAAATGCAGAATCCAGAGCAGGCGTTTAGCCTAGTGGCTAAGACGCCTGTGTCCCGCATCAGATGCCTGGGTTTGCCTCCTGGCTCTAGCTCTTGACTCCAGCTTCCTGCTAATGCACTGCCTGGGAGGCAGCAATGATGGCTCAAGCAACTGAGCTGCCACTCACATGAGAGTCCTGGGTGGAGTTCCTGGTTACAGCCCAGCCCTGGTTGCACTCCAGCCATCATGGGCATCTGGGGAGTAAACCAGATGACAACTCGTGCTCACTCACTCTCTCTCTCAAATAAGTAAATAAATCATTTAAGTGCTGATTTACTAATATGTCCTACCATGGCCTACCTCTATCCCCAAAATAGCGAATTCTAATTCAGTAGGTCTGAGGTAGCTGTTACCCCACAGACGGTGCTAGTACAGGGCTCTCAGGACCATACTCTGAGAAGCCCTGGACAGCTGGACTCTGAGGCCTCCAGCTCAGACCTTCTAAGACAGCACCAGGCGTGGCTTACACACCCACCTAGCCAGGTAGGTCTGATGGAACCCAAAGGAGGAAGGTCTGCTCCCCAGGTGTCTAGGAAAAAATGTAGTTTCCCAGTTCTACCAGAAATTCAAGGCCAAAATGAGCTTCAGAGGCTCAAGCCAGCGTCAGAAGGGCTTGTGTGGCCCCTGCCCCCCGCGAGGCCCCCACCTCCTCTCAGCACCAACTCTTCCCTTGACTCAGTTGTGCCGCTGTGAAGCCCACCCAGCAGCCTCACTGACCTTGCACCTGCCAGAGCTGGCCCTGGTCTCACTTGGGCGGCCCCTCCCTCTCCTAAAGCCAGGACCACAACCCCATCCACTCAGGAGCTCCCAGGAGAAATCTCACAACTCTATATGGCAAGGGAAAGGAATGTTTGTTTATTTTAATTAATTTATTTTGTTGAAAGGCAGAGTGACAGAGAGAGGGAGAAAGACAGAGGTCTTCCATCTGCTGGTTCACTCCCCTCCAAATGCCCACAGCAGCCTAGGCTGGGCTGGGTCTCCCTTGTGGGTGGCAGGAACCCAAATACCTGGGCCATGATTTGCTGTCTCCCGGGTACTTTAGCAGGAAGATGGATCAGAAGCCGAGACAGGACTCAATGCATGGGGTGCAGGCATCCCAAGTGGTGGCTTAACGCCCTGCACCACAATGCCCACCCCAAAGGGATGTTTGTTTCTACTTCTGAATCCACTGCCTTGTCCTGCAAGGCTTGTGACTGCTATCTGTGCGCCACCCCCACCCCCCCACCCCCACAAAGCAGTCACTTCAAACACAGCCCTGCCACTGCTCACAAGGAAGAACAAGTCCCATAGCCTTTGAGCCTGAGCAGACTGGCCCCGCCTACCCGTCCCCCATGCCCCTCCTTCCTCTCTGTTCTCTCTCCTGGGATGCTGCGCTGCACCTGCTGTGCCCTCTACCTGCAAGGCTGTTCTCCCTGCCTCCCTCCCCGCTACCCTTGCTCACTTCTGATGATCCCCGGCGTTGCAGGAAAGGTTTTCTGGGCCCCTCTATATTGAGCCATTTCCCAGAGTGCCTACTTTCCTGAAGCATCCATTCAGGGCCCCACTGCCCCCGGAGGCTCGGATCGCCACGGGGACCATTACAGGTGCTTATTTTGCTTGTGGTTACGTTCCTGAATCCCAGAAGCTCCCGAGGCCACAGTAAGGACCTCCATAAATATTTGTTGTGTGAATAAACACCCCCAGGCCTGAGACGTCCAGGGCTGGACAAATCTCCCCCCAGGTGTCATGGACCTGACACCTGCAGGCAGGTGCCTGGCGAGTCCACAAGGATCTCAGGGGAGCGTCTCCCTGGCTGTCTCTTCCCTCCACCTCCCACACCACTGCCTCAGACTGACTAATGAACAAGCCCAGCCTCCCGTCCAGTGGCAGAATCAGTGCAGCTGGTAATTTTCCTTCTCCACAAGGGAAGTCCTTCGGGGTTAGCAATCTCCTTCCCGCCCCACCTGCCTACATTACCTCACTCCCGCATCCAGATGCTGCACACACAAACCCTCACTCATCTAGGCAGGCAGGTCTGGGCTCCTGCAGGCAGGGCCTTCATTTTCCCAATCGCAAAAAGAACAGCGTGAGCAGCCAGGAGGCCTCTGCTCCACGCCCCTTGTGAACGGACAGCCCTCACCTACCTGCTCTCCTGTCTGGCCCCTAGGAAGAAGCAGTCTGCACCTGCCATCTCCATCCACCTGGACAAAGCTCTCTCCTGCCTCACGCCCCTGACACCCAAGCCGACGCCAGCTCCCTGCCAGCAAGCCCCAGGATCTGTTCCACAGCCTGACGAGATGTGCCTGGCAGATCCCACAGAACAAGGACGCCTCCTGGCAAACCGCCCAGGTCAACACAGTTCCCTTTTCTGGGAACGTCAGGCCAGCCAGCGCCTGAGTTTCACCCACAGGTGGCGCCTCCTGGGCTAAAGGATCCCCCTCAGCTAGACAGATAAATCACGCTGGCTGCACCCAAGGGCCATACTGTGCTTTCCAGGCAATTAAAGTATGTAAAACTTCTTGTCTTGTACAGCTGCAACCTTGGGAAACAGCTACATGAAGTCTGGTAGCAGAATTCTCTCTCCTGAGCTTTCAAGTTGGGAAGGCTCAGGCAGGGAGGCTGGAAGCCAGGGTCAGGGGTATTACCAAGTCCGAGCCACCACTCTTGGAAAGGTAAAAATCCACTAGCTGTTTGGAGAGCAGCCTGGCAGTTGCCCAAAATACTAATCTTAGAGGTGCATCGTAACTCCAAGCAGCATTCCACATCTCACAAGGAATCAACAGAGAAGCAGAAACATCCGCCCACACCAAAACCAGTGTTACCTGTGATAGCCAAAAAGAGGAGGCAACTCACATGCCTGCCAACAGATGAATGGGTAAGCAAAACGTGGCACGTGCACCCAATGGAATAGCATGCAGCCACAAAAATGAGTGGAATACCGTTACATGCTACAACATGGATGACATCTGAGATCTTTAAGCAAAGTAAACAAAGCTTGCAGCAAAAGGCCATGCCTTGTGTGGTTCCAGGAATATGAAATGCCCAGACTGGCAAACACATGGAGGCAGAATGTGGATTCGTGATTTCCAGGGATCCGATAGGGAGGGGAATTGGGAGTGACAACCAATAGGAACAAGGTTTCTTTTGTGGGTGTTGGAAATACAAATGTGGAATTAGCCAGTGGTGATGGTTGCACAGCTGAAAGTCTCACTTTAAGTATACACTTTAAAATTATGAGTTTGGGGGCAGCACTGTGGTGTAACACCTTAAGCTGCCACCCATGACACCAGAATCCCATATGAGCACCGGTTTGAGTCCCAGCTGCTCCACTTCCAATCCAGCTCCCTGCTGATGCACCTGGGCAGGCAGTGGAAGATGGCCAGCCCCAGCCACTTTGGCCATTTGGGGAGTAAACCAGAGGACAGAGGATCCTCTGGGTCCTTCTGTCTCTCTCCTTCTCTCTCTTTCTGTGAAACTCTGCCTTTCAAATAAATAAAATAAATCTTTTCAAAAAAAATGATGAGTGGAGCCAGTGCTGTGGCATACCCCTCAGGTTCCAGCATGACCCTTCACCCTGCAGGGGCTTCCAACACAGACTCCGAGGCACGTCACCTTGTCACGCACCTCCCTGCCCATGGTCCCTGCTGCACACAGCCACGGGTGCACCTGCAGCCCTCGCTGTCTGCTTCTCGGGTGGGTCCAGCCCCCTCCTGCTGGTCTCCTGGCGGAGGCTCAGGGTGAAGCCAGCAGCCCCTGGGCCTCGTGACCCTGACTGTGCTAAAGCCAAAGAGCAGCGCCCCCGTCCTCGTCTTGCTCGGCCTGACACAGGGCGAGGAGAGCTTCAGGAGCACGTTAGGGAGGGAGCACAGCATGGCCTTGTCTGGGGCGGCCCCTCGCAGGGTCTCCAACTCTGTCTCCTGCCATCAAATGCAACTCCCACCACTAACTTAGCAAGTCTCCCCTTTGTGTTTCTCCGTCCAGTGTCCCAACACAGAGACTCTGATTGGCCCCACACCTTCTCCAGCCAAGCCCTGCAGGTCCCACGCATTGACCAGCTTAAGGGTGATGCTCTGGTACAGCCCTTGGCCATTTCCTTTCTTATTTGAAAGGGGGAGAGAGAGAGAAAGAGAGAGAGAGAGAGAGAGACAGAGAGAGAGAGATGCAAACTCCCATCCACTGGTTCACTCCCCAAATGCTCAGGAGCCAGGAACTCATTCCAGGTCTCCCATGTGTGTGGCAGAGACCCGGTTCCTTGAGCCCTTACCTGCTACCTCCCAGGGTGTGCATTAGCAGGAAGCTGGAATGGGAAATAGAGCCAGGACTCTGGCCTGCACTCAGTATGGGATGCGGGCCTCGGACCCCTGCACCAAACACCTGCCCGCCGCCCTCCGCTGCCCTCTGTCCACAAGCTTTGATGTGCTTCCTGCCTGCACCAGCCCTGCCTTCCTCCATCAGGAAGTGGGCCCATGCTCACGCTCTTGGAGCCACGTTGCCAGCAATCACAGAAGCCAGGCGGGCAGGTGAGGTGCTTGGCATCAGCACAGCACTATCAGGTTCGCTGAGAGCTATTTTTGTAAAAGGAGGTTTTTAAGTGTTTGATAAGAAACATGTGGGATCTTCCAGGCCGTTTCCAGGCTTAGAGTCAGCCTAAGTGCAAAAACTGTGAATGCAGAAAACATAATGCACACAGCAAACATAGCGAGCAAAACACGCACAAGAAGGAAAGATCAACCGAGGCTGAAAACATTGATCTCTTCTGTCCCGAAGAGCGGCGGGAGGGGAGCAGGAGCACTCGGATGGCTGGAAAATTCAAGAAATCTGGGGTCCTGGGTAGGGTAGCAGACACAGAGAGATCACCATACTGCTGGTAAGAAATTCAGGAAATTAAAGACAGCTGTGCGTAGGCCCGGGCTGCCACCAAGCAAGAGTGAGCACTGTGCCAGTCACCCAGCTCTCCCACACAGGAACCAGGATTTGAACCTGAGCCACGGCCCAGGCATTTACTCAGGAGACCTGGCAGACAGACATCATTTAAAGCATGTAGGACGCAGCGGGGGAGCTGAGCCAGGGCAGGCTGCTCCCTTGCCGCTGAGACGCACCCTCCCCTGTGAGCACCAGGTAGCAGGGACCAGGGCACCGGCCCCAGCCCCTGCAGCTTGCAGCGTCCACCTCGGGAAGCTGAGAGTCCAGCTGGCTGCAGTGAGACTGTGGTCAGACCGTGCAGCCGGTGGTCTCTGCTGCCCCCTAGAACTCCACATCCCCCCAGCAGGCCGGGGGGGGGGGCGGGGGCTCCTGCAAAAGCCAGTGCTCGCTGGGACACTGAGCAGTAACTGTTTTCCTGTTTCCTGCCTCAGATGGCGGTCACTAATGACTTTTCCTGAAACACCTACTGTGTAAAGACTATTTCCAGCATATTTTTAAATCACAAAGGACTCTGAACAGCGATAGAGGGAAAGAGTCATGCATTTATCCTGCCCTTCCTATCTGGACTGTATTTCAGGGTAGTCAACGAGTTGATAAGGCAATGATTTTCTTAAGAATTACAACTAATGGGAGTGGCCTTTGACCCAGAGTTAAGACCCCAGTGTCCCATCCTGGAGCAACTGGGTTCAGTTCCTGATTCTAGGTCCTCGCTAACACTGCCCGGGAAGCAGTGGTGATGGTTTCTAATTGGTTTCCTGCCACCACGAGGGAGATCTGGACTGAGTTCCTTTCTTTCTTTCTCTTTTCTTTCTATCTATCTATCTATCTATCTATCTCTCTCTCTCTCTTCCCTGCCTCTCAAATTTAAAAGATTCAATTCAATTAAAAAATTGCAGCTAATACCTGAGCCACCTCCTTGACTGGAGCTGGGCAGCCGTCACCAATGGCTGCTAACACAATCAGATGGAAGGTTAGGGAGGAACTGGATAATGGATGGGCCAGGCTGGAACACCCAGCCCCACTCATCAATCTGCTCACCAGTGCGTGGGCCTCATTGCCTTCTCTTATACAATAGGGCGCACAGGCCAGGCCCACCTGGGAAGGATTCTGGCCTCTCCCCAAAAATAGATTGGATCTAATCAGGCTTCCAGATCTTACTGGCAACTTAGAGAGGACAGGAGGACACACAGAGTCCCTCAGCCTCTGCATTACTGACATCACTAAAATAGTCAAAGGATATATAACTAATCAACCTACCGGCAACACGGGATGATAAAAACCTAACCAAAAAAAAAAAAAAAAGCCCCCCTCCCAAAAAGGAGAGAAAAGAGAATATAGACTAGGTAGGCAAATAAAAAGCAAAAAGAAAACAGTAGGTTCAAACACAAATAAATCAGCAATCCCATTCCATCTAAATGGCTGCACTTATAAAGATTAGATTCTTGGACTAGAGGCCAACATTGTACAAAGCAGGTAAAGACATCACCTGCAGCACCAGCATGCCACATGGGTGCCAGTTCGATTCCTGGCTGCTCCACTTCCCATCCAGCTCCCTGCTAATGCGTCTGGGGAAGTAAGAAGAATGGTCCAAGTGCTTGGGCCCCCACACCCATGTGGGAGACCTGGAAGAAGCTCCTGACTCCTGCCTTTGGCCTGATCCAGCCCCAGCCATTACAGCCATTTGGGGAATGAACCAGCAGATGGAAGACCTCCCCATCTCTGTCTCTCCCTCTCTCTCTGTAACTCTGACTTTCAGATAAATAAAATAAATCTTTAAAAAAGAGAGAGAGAGAGATTCTTGGACTAGTTAAAAACAAGAAAATGCAGGTTGGAGTTGGCCTTGTGGCACAGCAGATTAAGCTGCTGCCTATGACCCTGGTATCCCATATCAAAACACCAGTTCAAGTCCTGGCTGCTCCACTTCCAACCCAGCTCCCTGTTAATATGCCTGGGAAAGCAGCAGAGGATGGCCAAGTATTTGGCCCCTGAAATCTATATGAGAGACCCAGATGGAGTTTTGGCTCTTGGCGTTGGCCTGACTCAGCCCTGGCTGTTGCAGGAATTTGGGGAATGAACCAGTGGATGGAAGATCGCGCTCTCTCTCTCTCTCTCTCTCTCTCTCTCTCTTTTCTCTCCCTCTGTCTCCCTCTCTCCCCCCCCTTTCCTTTTCTGTCAGTATTTCAATTAATTTTTATATAAAAAAATTTTAAATGATGCAGCTTAATTATAAAGAAAGGTTAGAAATAAAAGGACAAATAATGTGTTCAAACACTAAAAGAAAGCTAATGTAACTCTACTAACATTAGGGGAAAAAACACCTTGAGATAAAAAAGTTACTTGAAATAAAGAGATATTTCATAATAATAAAATAACAATTCATTGAGAAGATGCTGCAATAATTTTAAATTTGTATACTCATAACAACATAGGTCAAAGTAATGAAATGAAAATTGGCAGGACAAAAAATTAAAATATACAATCTTAGCGAGTTTTGTTTTAGATTTGTTTATTTATTTATTCAAAAGGCAGAGTGACCCAGAGGGAGGGGCAGAAATAGAGCTTCCATCTGCTGGTTCATTTCCCAAATGCCTGCAACAGCAGGGCTAGGCCTGGTTGAAGCTGGGAGCCAGGAACTTCAACAAGGTCTCCCCCATGGGTGGCAGGGACCCAAGCACTTGGGCCATCCTCCACTGCTTTCTCAGGTACATTATCAGGAAGCTAGGTTGGAAATGGGGAGCCAGAACTTGACCCAGATACTCCATAATTGCATGTGGGCATTCCAAGTGGCAGCTTTACCCATTGCACCACACGCCAGTCCCTTAGTGTAAAATTTTACTATAATACTCTTAGCGACTGACAGACGAACAGACAAAAATACCAGTGAGGATGGAGAAGATCTGAGCAACACAGCTCACAAGCTTCCCCTCCCCAGCCTATATAAAATACTGAGCCTGCAACACCAAACGCACACGGGACATTTAGCAAACTCGGCCACCCCGCACCCCACAGTCTTGGTGCCCATGGCTGGTCGATGCAGGGGGCTGTACCTGACCCAACAGGGACCAACCAGTCCCTTCCCTGGATCTGGGGGCTTGGATCTGATGGCTGAAACCGGGAGCAGTAAAGCTGGGGTACCTCTCCTCCCACCTTTCCTGCCACAAGGGCCTTTGATAAGAAACAAGGTGTGGAGAGAGAATCCTAATGTCGGCTTACTCTCTCTGTCAGCTCTTCCCGGAGCGTGACTGTACTCTCCTTGATGTTTCCGTGACATTTCAGGACCCTTAGCATGCACTCGCTTTTTATTTTATTTTTTTTTAAACTTTTATTTAATGCATATAATTTTCCAAAGTACAACTTATGGATTACAATGGCTTCCCCCCCATACCGTCCCTCCCACCCACAACCCTCCCCTTTCCCACTCCCTCTCCCCTTCCATTCACATCATGATTCATTTTCAATTATCTTAATATACAGAAGATCAGCTTAGTATACATTAAGTATGGATTTCAACAGTTTGCTCCCACACAGAAACATAAAGTGAAAAATAATAGATGATTTTTTTAAATGATGATGAAATCAGAGCAGACCTATTGTCATGTTTAATCCCAGTGAGAGTCAAGTTGGGAATTGATAATTTCTTTTTTTTTTTTCTTTTTTTTTTTTTTACAGAGGATCAGTTTAGTATGCATTAAGTAAGGATTTCAACAGTTTGCACCCCCATAGAAACACAAAGTGAAATATATTGTTTGAGTACTCGTTATAGCATTAAATCTCAATGTACAGCACATTAAGGATAGAGATCCTACATGAGGAGTAAGTGCACAGTGACTCCTGTTGTTGACTTTACCAATTGACACTCCTGTCTATGGCATCAGTAATCTCCCTATGCTCCAGTCATGAGTTTCCAAGGCTATGGAAGCCCTCTGAGTTCTCCGACTCTTATCTTGTTTAGACAAGGTCATAGTCAAAGTGGAGGTTCTCTCCTCTCTTCAGAGAAAGGTACCTCCTTCTTTGATGACCTGTTCTTTCCACTGGGATCTCACTCGCAGAGATCTTTTGCCAGAGTGTCTTGGCTTTCCATGCCTGAAATACTCTCATGAGCTTTTCAGCCAGCTCCGAATGCCTTTAGGGCTGATTCTGAGGCCAGAGTGCTATTTAGGACATCTGCCATTCTATGAGTCTGCTGAGTATCTCACTTCCCATGTTGGATCACTCTCCCCTTTATTTACTCCATCGGTTAGCGTTAGCAGGTACTAGACTTGTCTATGTGTTCCCTTTGACTCCCAGTCCCTTCACCATGACCAACTGTGAACTGAAACTGATCACCTGGAACAGTGAGATGGCATTGGTACATGCCACCTCGATGGGATTGAATTGGAATCCCCTGGTATGCTTCCAACTCCACCACTTGGGGCAAGTCAGCCTGAGCATGTCCCAAATTATACATCTCTTCCCTCTCCCATTCCCACCACCATGTTCAACAGGGATCACATTTCAGTTAATTTTCAACACTTAAGAATAACTGTGCATCAATTACAGATCTAAACCAGTCATATTAAGTAGAACAGATAAAAAAAACTACTAAGAGGGATAATGTATTAAGTTGTTCATTAACAGTCAGGGCTATGCTGATCAAGCCACCATTTCCCATAGTGTCCACCTCACTCCAACAGGTTTCCCTCTTGGTGTTCAGTCAGTCATCACCGATCAGGGAGAACATATGGTATTTGTCCCTTTGGGACTGGCTTATTTCACTCAGCATGATGTGTTCCAGATTCCTCCATTTTGTTGCAAATGACTGGATTTCGTTGTTTCTTACTGCGGTATAGTATTCTAAAGAGTACATATCCCATAATTTCTTTATCCAGTCTATCGTTGATGGGCATTTAGGTTGGTTCCAGGTCTTAGCTATTGTGAATTGAGCTGCAATAAACATTAGGGTGCAGACCGCTTTTTTGTTTGCCAATTTAAATTCCTTTGGGTAAATTCCAAGGAGTGGGATGGCTGGGTCGAATGATAGGGTTATATTCAGGTTTCTGAGGAATCTCCAGACTGACTTCCATAGTGGCTTGACCAGCTTGCATTCCCACCAACAGTGGGTTAGTGTCCCTTTTTCCCCACATCCTCGCCAGCATCTGTTGTTGGTAGATTTCTGCATGTGAGCCATTCTAACCGGGGTGAGGTGAAACCTCATTGTGGTTTTGATTTGCATTTCCCTGATTGCTAATGACCTTGAACATTTTTTCATGTGCCTGTTGGCCATTTGGATTTCCTCTTTTGAAAAATGTCTATTGAGGTCCTTGGCCCATCTCTTAAGTGGGTTGTTGGTTTTGTTTTTGTGGAGTTTCTTGATCTCTTTGTAGATTCTGGTTATTAACCCTTTATCTGTTGCATAGTTTGCAAATATTTTTTCCCATTCTGTCGGTTGTCTCTTCACTCTCCTGACTGTTTCTTTTGCAGCACAGAAACTTCTCAATTTGATGCAATCCCAATAGTTGATTTTGGCTTTGACTGCCTGTGCCTCCCGGGTCTTTTCCAGAAATTCTTTGCCTGTGCCAATATCTTGAAGGGTTTCTCCAATGTTCTCTAGTAACTTGATGGTGTCAGGTCGTAGATTTAGGTCTTTAATCCATGTTGAGTGGATTTTTGTGTAAGGTGTAAGGTAGGGGTCTTGCTTCATGATTCTGCACGTGGAAATCCAATTTTCCCAGCACCATTTATTGAATAGACTGTCCTTGCTCCAGGAATTAGTTTTAGATCCTTGATCAAATATAAGTTGGCTGTGTATGTTTGGGTTGGTTTCTGGTGTTTCAATTCTGTTCCATTGGTCTATCCATCTGTTTCTGTACCAGTACCATGCTGGTTTAATTACAACTGCCCTGTAGTATGTCCTGAAATCTGGTATTGTGATGCCTCCGGCTTTGTTTTTGTTGTACAAGATTGCTTTAGCTATTCGAGGTCTCTTGTGCCTCCATATAAATTTCAGCACCATTTTTTCCAGATCTGAGAAGAAGGTCTTCGGTATCTTGATTGGTATTGCATTGAATCTGTAAATTGCTTTTGGGAGAATGGACATTTTGATGATATTGATTCTTCCAATCCATGAGCATGGAAGATTTTTCCATTTCTTGGTATCCTCTTCTATTTCTTTCTTTAAGGTTTTGTAATTTTCATCGTAGAGATCTTTAACGTCTTTGGTTAAGTTTATTCCAAGGTATTTGATTGTTTTTGTAGCTATTGTGAATGGGATTGATCTTAGAAGTTCTTCCTCAGCCATGGCATTGTCTGTGTATACAAAGGCTGTTGATTTTTGTGCATTGATTTTATACCCTGCTACTTTTCCAAACTCTTCTATGAGTTCCAATAGTCTCTTAGTAGAGTTCTTTGGGTCCCCTAAATACAGAATCATGTCATCTGCAAAGAGGGATAGTTTGAGTTCTTCCTTCCCAATTTGTATCCCTTTAATTACTTTTTCTTGCCTAATAGCTCTGGCTAGAACTTCCAGAACTATATTGAATAGCAGTGGTGAGAGTGGGCATCCCTGTCTGGTTCCAGATTTCAGTGGAAATGCTTCCAACTTTTCCCCATTCAATAGGATGTTGGCTGTGGGTTTTTCATAGATTGCTTTGATTGTATTGAGGAATGTTCCTTCCAAACCCAGTTTGCTTAGAGTTTTCATCATGAACGGGTGTTGTATTTTATCAAATGCTTTCTCGGCATCTATTGAGATAATCATATGGTTTTTCTTCTGCAGTCTGTTAATGTGGTGTATCACATTGATTGTCTTGCGCACATTAAACCATCCCTGCATACCAGGGATAAATCCCACTTGGTCTGGGTGGATGATCTTTCTGATGTGTTGTTGCATTCTATTGGCGAGAATTTTATTGAGGATTTTTGCATCTATGTTCATCAGGGATATTGGTCTGTAATTCTCTTTCAGTGCTGCATCTTTCTCTGGCTTAGGAATTAAGGTGATGCTGGCTTCATAGAAAGAATTTGGGAGGACTCCCTCTTCTTCGATTGTTCTGAATAGTTTGAGAAGAATTGGAGTTAGTTCTTCTTTAAACGTCTGGTAGAATTCAGCAGTGAATCCATCTGGTCCTGGGCTTTTCTTTGTTGGGAGGGCCTTTATTACTGTTTCAATTTCTGTCTCAGTTATGGGTCTGTTTAGGTTTTCGATGTCTTCCTGGTTCAATTTAGGCAGGTTGCATGTGTCCAGGAATCTATCCATTTCTGATAGGTTTCCCTGTTTGCTGGCATACAAGTCCTTGTAGTAATTTCTGATGATTCTTTTTATTTCTGTGGTGTCTGTTGTTACATTTCCTTTTTCATCTCTGATTTTATTGATTTGGGTCTTTTCTCTTCTTTTTTTAGTTAGTTGGGCCAATGGGGTGTCAATTTTGTTTATTTTTTCAAAAAACCAGCTCTTCGTTTGGCTGATTTTTTGTAATGTTTTTCTTGATTCAATCCTGTTGATTTCTTCTCTGATTTTAATGATTTCTCTTCTCCTACTAGATTCGGGTCTGATTTGCTGTAGGTTTTCTAGATCCTTGAGGTGAATTGAAAGCTCATCTATTTGGTGTCTTTCCAATTTCTTGATGTAGGCACCTATTGATATAAACTTTCCTCTTAACACTGCTTTTGCTGTGTCCCATAAGTTTTGGTATGTTGTGCTGTTATCCTCATTTACTTCCAGAAAGTTTTTGATTTCTCTCTTGATTTCTTCTATGACCCATTGTTCATTCAGGAGCATGTTGTTCAATCTCCATGTGTTTGCGTATGCTCTAGGGATTCCTGAGTTACTAATTTCCAACTTCATTCCTTTATGGTCTGAGAAGCTGCATGGTATGATTCTAATTCTTTTGAATTTGCTCAGACTTGCTTTATGGCCTAGTATGTGGTCAATCCTAGAGAAGCTTCCATGTACTGCTGAGAAGAATGTAAAATCTTTAGCTGTAGGATTGAAAGTTCTGTATATATCTGTTAGATCCATTTGGGCTATAGTGTCGTTTAAATCTACTGTATCCTTGTTGATCTTCTGACCGGATGATCTGTCTATTTCTGAGAGTGGAGTATTGAAGTCCCCCAGTACTACTGTATTGGGGTCTAAGTCTCCCTTTAAGTCCGTTAATAAATCTTTTAGATAAACTGGTGCCCTGTAGTTAGGTGCATATACATTGATAATTGTTATATCTTCCTGTTGAATTGATCCCTTAATCATGATATAGTGTCCCTCTTTGTCTCTCTTAACAGTTTTTGTGGTAAAGTTTATGTTGTCCGATATTAAGATGGCTACGCCCGCTCTTTTTTCATTTCTGTTGGCATGGTATATCTTTTTCCAGCCTTTCACTTTCAGTCTGTATGGATCTTTGTTGGAAAGATGTGTTTCTTGTAAGCAGCATATAGATGGGTTTTGTTCCTTAACCCAATCAGCCAATTGGTGTCTTTTAACTGGACAGTTCAGGCCATTCACGTTCAAAGTGACTAATGATAAGTGGTAACTTTGCCCTGCCATTTGCCAAAGATAAGTTCTAATATATGCTTTGAATTCCCTGTGATCTTTTGCTGTGAGGTTTCCTTCCTTGGTTTCCTTCCTTTACCTTCTTTCATATTGATGACCGTGTTTCTGTGTTTCTGTGTGTAACACATCTTTAAGCATCTTTTGCAGGGCTGGACGAGTGGCAACAAATTCTTTCAATTTCTGTTTGCAATGAAAAGTCTTTATTTCACCTTCATTCACAAATGATAGCTTTGCAGGATATAATATTCTGGGCTGGCAGTTGTTCTCTCTTAGTACCTGGGCTATATCTCGCCATTCCCTCCTAGCTTTTAGAGTTTCTGATGAGAAGTCAGCTGTGAGTCTGATTGGAGATCCTCTGAGAGTAATCTGACGTTTCTCTCTTGCACATTTTAGGATCTTTTCTTTATGTTTCACTGTGGAGAGTTTAATTACAACGTGTCGTGGTGAGGATCTCTTTTGGTCGTGTTTATTAGGGGTTCTGTGGGCTTCCTGTACTAGGATTTCTCTGTCCTTCTCCAAACCTGGGAAATTTTCTGCTAATATCTCACTAAAAAGGCCTTCTAATCCTTTCTCCCTCTCCATGCCTTCAGGAACTCCTAGAACCCGAATGTTGGGTTTTTTAATAGTATCCTGAAGATTCCCGACAATATGTTTCAGATTTCTAATTTCCTCTTCTTTTCTTTGGTCTGACTGTATCCTTTCCTGTTCTCTGTCTTCTAAGTCCGATATTCTCTCTTCTGCTTCACCCATTCTGTTTGTAAGGCTCTCTATTGTGTTTTTCATTTGATCTATTGAATTCTTCACTTCAGTCACTATCACAGTTTCCTGTTGTACTAGTTGTTTCGTTTCATTTTGATTCCTCCTTAATATTTCATTTTCACGAGAGAGATTTTCTATCTTGTCCATTAAGGATTTGTGTAGTTCCAGAATTTGTTTTTGAGAACTTCTTAATGTTCTTATCAATTTTTTGAGATCTGCTTCTTGCATTTCTTCTATGTCATCATCTTCATAATCTTGAATTGGGGTGTCTTTTTCATTTGAGGGCGTCATGGTGACTTCCTTGTTTTTATTACCTCGGTTTTTGCGTTTGTTATTTGGCATATTGGAGATATTTGGTTTCTTCACTGTGGTGTTTTTTCTTGTTATACTATGACTCTAGATTAAGTGGACTATCTGTTTTTGATGGAGCCTTAGGGCTTGAGATGGGTGTGGCCTGAGAGCTCTGTTTGGTGTGCCAAAGGTGACACTCCCAGGTTAGGGGTGGTAAATCTCTCTCTCTCTCTTTTTTTTTTTTTTTTTTTTTTGATTCAAAAGGGAAGTAATTCCGCACAGCTGAATGAAGTTGGAGGTAGTTAGCAGGCAAATGATATACCCACAGGAGCCAGAGATCGGAAGCTCTTTCCCAAGATCCCCACAGGGAATCTGTTCGGCCCTCAGAGTGGGCTCAAATTCTCCTTCAGCCTCCCACTGGGTTGCCAAAGTTACGGAACTGTAGCGTCTCTGGAGAGTACTCACGTGAATTCCGTGAGTTCTCTCCCCCACCGTCTCTTTTTTCACAGTCTCAGTTCAGTAGCACCACAAATTTACTAGCTCCTAATCTCCTGTTAATTCGCCCCGCCCAGAGTCAGGTTTTTCTGCTAGGCTCAGGGCCGGTGCAGACCTGAGGTCGCTCTGCTTATGACGTATGTCCAAGATGGCGCCTGCTCTTTGTCTTGCTCGCCCTTGAGAGGTGAGCGGAGAGAGAGAAACCCGTGTCCGTACTAGTCACCCTTTTTTTTCTCTCTCTCTCTCTCTCTCTCTTCCAGTTAGCCTTGTGAACTTCCCCCCCCCGGGGGGTCGTTCCCTCTAGTCTCCTCTCTCCGCTTGCCTGCCGGTGTCTCGGGCTATTGAGGTTCGGCTCACCTCGCGTTCCAGCGCTGGTGTGTTGAGTCTGCCGCTGATGTCCCAAACTGTGGGCTCCCACGCTGTCCACGCAGGTCCGCTGTGAGTCACGCGTTCCGGAAGAGTTTCTTCTGCTGTTTCCTCCCCTACTCTTCCTTGAACCTGCAGTATCTCCACTTTTATTAAACTATCTCTCCCCAGACTATCAGTGTGCTCCCTTCCTATTCCGCCATCTTGCCGGGAGTCCGCTTTTTATTTTTTTTTAAAGATTTTATTTATTTATTTGAGAGGTAGAGTTACAGACAGTGAGAAAGGTCTTCCTTCTGCTGGTTCACTCCCCAAATGGGGTCAGCAGCCAAGAGCTGCGCTGATCCAAAGTCAGAAGCCAGGAGTTTTTGTTTTGTTTTGTTTTTCTTTTTTTTTTTTTTTTTTTTTTTACCGGGTCTCCCATGCAGGTGCAGGGGCCTAAGGACTTGGGCCATCTTCTACTGCTTTCTCAGGCCATAGCAGAAAGCTGAATTGGAAAAGGAGCAGCCAGGACTACAACCGGTGCCCATATGGAATGCCAGTGCTGCAGGCCAGGGCTTTAACCTGCTGCGCCACAGCGCCAGCCCCATGCACTTACATTTTAAAACAAATGTATCATTCTAGCGAACATTTTGCCGGCAATAAGTATACCCACAGGATGGTGCAACCCTCGCCATCCGCCTCAGAACTTCGGTAGCGCCCCATCCGCCTGGTGCCTGGCAGCCACCATTCTACCCCAGTCCACTCATAACTCTGCCCAATCCTGTCCCATCAGGAAGCTGGTCCTGGGGGCCACGTCCACACGGAAGCTCTGCCTGCAGAGTCAGGGCTTTCCTGCTGCTAATGCTTAAGGTCCTCAATGCAGCCATGCGTGGGAGCGTTCTGTCCAAGGCCCTGAGGTTGGGCATTCTTAGTCTGGGGGTTTACAGAAAAATCGAGAAGGTGCAGATGCGGTTCCCCTAGTATTCCCAATTGCACTGGAGTGGGTCACTGGTTATAGTTAATGAACCTACACTGACGTGATGTTGTCACCCTTCTTGACATCAGGGCTCGCTTTCTGTGTTCCATTCTGTGGGCCTGGACAAAGCTACCACGACCTGTGTCCACCATCAGAGCATCATGCAGAGCTGTTTCAGTGCCCTAAGAATCTTCTCTGCTCCACCTGTTCTGCCACCACCAGCAGCAAACACCTGGCAACTCTATTTTTACTGTCTCGTGGTTTTGTCTTTTCTGGAACCATCAGTGAGCTGCAGCATGTGGTCTTTTCAGATTGCCTTTTTTCACTGAGTAACACAAGGTGGACATCAAAAGGTTTGAAAATGGATTCAAAGATATGTTTGAGCTTAAAAAATGTTGAAATCCACACACAGTTCTTCATAATATGCCTTCTCATGACCTCCTCCTATGCATGGATTTCAAACATTTTGTGCACCAAAAAAAAAAAAAACCCTTATCTTTGGGAATTATGGTGCAGCAGGTTAAGCCACTCCTGCAGTGCCGGCATCCACATGAGCACCAGTTCCAGTCCTGGCTGCTCCACCTCCGATCCAGCTCCCTGCTAATGCACCTGGAAAAGCAGAAGATGACCCGAGTGCTTGGGCCCCTGAACCCATGTGGGAAACCCAGATGGAGTTCCTGGCTCCCGGCTTCAGCCTAGCCCAGCCTTGCCATTGCAGGCATTTGAGCAGTAAACAGCGGATGGAAGATCTCTCTCTCTCTCTAACTCTGCCTTTCAAATACATAAAATAAATCCTTAAAAATCATAATAAAAGTAAACTTAGCTTTGACTTCACTTTCTGCAAACTCTTTGGAATCCCCTCAAATGCATGGTTCCTCCACAACTTGACAGTGCCTTCCTTTCTGTGGTGTTAACTAAACAGCCAAGCAAACGTTGCACTTTCCGTCTGCTGGCGGTGGGAAAAGGGTGCCGAGGCTTTGTGCTTGCAGGAGACACTCAACAGACCTCAAAGCTCTCCCCTGTGCTTCCTCTCAACCAGCTTCCCTGTCTTCCTAAGGTCCCTCATGAGCCTTGTTACCAAACCACCCACTGTCGTCTCTAAGGATGCCTTCCCCTTTAGAGTTTATTTCGTCTGATATGACTACAGCCATGGCAGCTTCCTTCTGGCTCCTGCGCACTTGGTAAGTCTTTCCCTTCCACTGTAGTTTCTGAGGCCGCCCAGCAGGGCTGGGGGTCTGTGGGCCCCTGCAGACGTAGGTAGAACGTCCTACACGTGCAAGCTGTCAGCTGTGGCTGGAAAGCCTGTCTCCAGGCCGACTGGCATCTCCCCCACTAACAGCCTCTTGTGCTGCACGTGTGACCTTGCAGCCTGAAATCACACCTTCGGGGCGGCTGCAGCCTTTCACCCTCAGCTGGCAGGGGAGGGACTGAGAGGGGAGAGTTGGACCGGCTCCAAGAGACCCTGGCTATCTCGTGTGACCTTGTGGTTTTAAATCATGTCTTCAAGTTAGTTGCAATCTTCCACCCAGAGCTAGCAGAGGAGGGGGCTGAACCCCTAAGAGAGACAGTCTCCTAGAGACCCTCGCTGTTTCCTTGAGCCCCAAGCCAGTCAACATACGTATGTGAGACCCCTGTCCAAGGGGACCCCCAGTAGGATGACCCAGTGAACAGATACCAATGCCTTAGAAACCCAGGACACTTCCTCAAAGCCAGTGTCCCGCTCGGGCACTCCACCTGCTCTCCTCTCAGACCAGACACTATCTCTGTCACTTGTCAATCAACTAAAAGTTTCTTTTCTGTCTAATAAAATTTTCTGCCTCTTTGCAAATTGTTTCCCGGCTTTTTATTTCTATACTAAGCTGAGGAAAAGAACCCACGAGACGCGCTCGGGCAACCACCCTCCCCTCCGAGACTGGGAACAGTTCCCACTTCCTCTGTGTGCCTAAGGCATCTCTCTTCCAATGCAGATCAACCAACCAACAGTTGATTCCCTGTCGTGTTAAACCAACCCTCCCATTCGTGGAACAGACCCACGCTATTGGCTGAGATCTATGGTCACATGTACGTAGCTGGATTCAGTTTGCCACTATTTTCTTCAGACGATAACTCAGGTCGCAGGTCAACCTGGGGCAGCTGTGAGGTGGCTGAGGCGGCTTCTCCACAGCCAAGACAGATGCTAAAGGACCTGTGAGCTGGTAACTTCCTGCTCTCACGGCTGCCACAGCTGAGGCAGCCCCCCTCCCTGGGCCGACACTGTGGTCCACCCAGCACCTCTGATGGGCCAGGTGGGATCCAGGGCCCCCATGGGAGTGGCCGCAGCTTCGTCATAATTGCATCACATTTTAACTTCCCTTTCTGCCCAAGACTGCTCCCTCCCCTGCCCACCCACAGGTATTGATCCCTAATAGCTACTCCCCACACCAGACTCCACTTGAGCATCTACGCCCGGAGAACCAGCGACCGGGGTGGAAGGGGCTGGCTTCACAGGCGGCAGCCAGCACAGTCACGTGCCCGCGCTGTCACTCTCTTCAAAGTACGAATTTTGATGGCTTAATAAATGTATTTGCAGAAAAGTAACCCAGGAAAATAGTAAGCTCCATCAAGGTATCACACTAATAAAATATTATTATTCATTGTATTATATAATAAGAGTATCTCTAAGTTTATGTTGTTATTCATCTAACACTATCATCCCTATCACATTTTATAAGCTTTCTAGAAGAAGTTGGATATTGTACACTTTTAACAGCACTTTTTCCCCGCGTTTTGAACAGGTGCCCACATTTTCACAATTTGTCCGACAAACCGTGCCTATTACGTGGGCTGCCCTGAGGGTGTTCCACGGGAGCCTGGGAGAGAGGAACTGCACTGGCAGCTATTACCTGCTATTTGCACCTTAATCAGAATGAATTGTGGGTCCTTTTATGAGAGAAGATGTCCTAATGTGTAAGAAGATGCCCCAGAGGCACGGCACACAGAAATGGGGGAACCCAGGCAGGCCGGGACAGGCTCCAGCGTCTGCTCCCAGGAGGCCTGGTCAGATCCCGGTCCCAGACAGCAACTGAATCATACAGCCGTCAGGAATAGGAGCGACTCACACAGCCCGGCTGTTAAAAACCAGAATTAAGACATCATTTCTGTGAGTCATAAAAAAAAACTCCTTATCACCAGAAGGGCATGAACACCAAACAGAAAATGAAACATCGGGGACATCGTGCCCCCTCTTGTTTAAAACTGGCTTTGAACGGCCCAGCTCTGGGGAATTGGAGCTGCTTTTTATTATCCAGGGTTGTCTGGAGGAAGATCGGAGTCTCAGAATTCTGAGCAGAGAAATATATCTGGAGTTAATTAAAATGTGCCAATACTGCCATTTTCCACGTGGGGTGGAAAGAACTAATGTGTACTTAGGACAGCAGCGGAAGGCCAATAAAAATAAAGCACTGGTAAATTGAATGCATGACTCGGGAGGCCACATCAAACTCCACTTATTTTTTTTCTTACATTCCGTTCTGATATAGACAAGTAGATAGGATAAAATCGATTAGGTTTATGAGCTGGAAGACCACGCTCCCTGTGTGATCTCATGCCCCACCTGACCCCACCAGTAGGCCCACCTGTCAATCAGACTACGTAACCACGCCCACCTTGGGAGTAAATAAAAGGCCTGGAACATGGTGGGCTCTCCCCTTGTTGCCCAGCCCCTTGGGGGCGTGGCCTACTGGCCTGCACTCTGCTTTCACTTTGCCGCCTGTGCTAAGCCACCTGTGGCTGCTCATAACCATACACCTGCTCCATGTGGCCTGCTCCCAGCCTGCTCTCTGCTTGGTATGGACCCAACTTAACTTCTAGACCTCTCTTTCTCCCCTAAATAAAGCCCTCACTCTCCTGTGCATTTCTCTCACTGAATAAAAAGCTTATAAAGCTTACCATGTTGCCTGGCCTATTTGAGCCGATATTCAGAATTCTTCTCTGATTAAGTGGCAAGAACCCACAGGGTTATTAATATTGAAAATTATTAATAAGCCATCCGATGTCACTTCCATGTGCATTTGGTGTTTCTATTTACATGGCCACCTTGTGCAAAAAGCAGTGGGCCGTCTTCATGTGAAAGGTGCCTCCATCGCTAACACACTGTAGCATGGATAGCAAAACAGATTTCAGATTCTAAATGAGTCTATGTGACAGAGGGAGAGGAACAAAGCCAGGCAGCTTTGCAGGCAGTACAGTAAGCCACTGCGCACGACCCCAGCACCCCATATCAAGCAACAGTTCCTGTCTCAGCTGCTCTACTTCTGACCCAGCATTGCAGGTAGTGGCTTAACCTGCTGCACCACAATGCCAACCCCTCTAAATATTTTTTTTCCAATTTTTTAAATTTTTTTTTGACAGGCAGAGTGGACAGTGAGAGAGAGAGACAGAGAGAAAGGTCTTCCTTTGCCGTTGGTTCACCCTCCAATGGCCGCCGCGGCCCGCGCGCTGCGGCTGGCGCACCGCGCTGATCCGATGGCAGGAGCCAGGAGCCAGGTGCTTTTCCTGGTCTCCCATGGGGTGCAGGGCCCAAGCACCTGGGCCATCCTCCACTGCACTCCCTGGCCACAGCAGAGGGCTGGCCTGGAAGAGGGGCAACCGGGACAGAATCCGGCGCCCCGACCGGGACTAGAACCCAGTGTGCCGGCGCCGCTAGGCGGAGGATTAGCCTAGTGAGCCGCGGCGCCGGCCAATGAGCTCAACCAGTGCTCAGGAAGCAAAGTATAATATTTTACAAGTTAAAATCCTATTTTATTTACTTTCATAAACATGAAGTGAGCATGGAGTTTATTGGCCTCATTTTTATTATTTATTTATCTAATTACTGAAAGAACTAGCAGGCTGCTAAAGCTGATTCAACGAGAATGTAAGGGATTAAGTATTACAGGCACTGGGAGAAAGGATGCTCAAAAGAAGATTCTGGGTTATTTACAAAACTAGTTAAGGTCATGCAGCACAAGGGAACCGGGACCTTTGGGATCTGGGGCTTTTGCTTCAGTTTTTATTTTAGTTTGTGCTATTTTACTTTTTACCTGACAATGCGTTTGCATCTGGGCCAGATAAGAATCTCCATGTTAGCATCTACCCTTACAGAGCCATGGTGCTATTAATCGGTCTGTAACAAATCAACCAAGGGCAAATTCAAAATTCTCAAGAGTACAAGAACTCCCGGGTGGGTCTTTCGGGCAGAGGGGCCAGACTTCTGTCTGCCCTGGGGATCTGCAGCATCTGGTTCATTCCAGAGCCGGAGCAGAGCAAGTGTAAGAGACAGGTCAGCATTGCAGAAGCCTCCTGTGATGCTGGCATCCATAGCAGAGCACCAGCTCGAACCCCAGCAGCTCTGCTTCCTGCTAACACAACTAGAAAGGTTTGGTCCCCTAACATCCACATGGGAGACTCCGATGGAGATCCTGGCACCTGCCTTTGGCCTGACGCAGCCTCCAACTATAGTGGCCATTTGGGTAGTGAATCTCTCTCTCTCTCTCTCTCTCTCTCTCTCTCTCTCTCTCTCTCCCTTTCAAATAAATAAACCACTATATATATATAGGGAAAATATTTTTAAAGATTTATTTATTTATTTAAAAGTCAGAGCTACAGAGCCAAAGCCATGCCGTAAGGACCAAGTGAGGATGTCACTATCACTCTCCCTGATGGACCCTGGACACAGAACAGATCAGCAGGAGGCGCCACTGCACAAGCTGGGCAGGACCCCAAAGGTCACTCATTAGACCCTGTGTGTCCCACCGCCACCACCCCCTGAGAACCTTCCACTGCCTTCTTTGAGTGACTCACTCCATATCACAGGAGCCTCTGACGGGCAATCCCCAGCTAATGCACCCAAGAGCCTGCTCCCACGGAACCAGGAAGGTGAGGATCCAATCATGTGAGCTCTAGAGACCGCAGCACAGCGCCGCTGCACTGGTGCCCTGTGGCAGTGGTCACCCATTCCTAGGAACCAGGTGGCATCAGACCACACACATTCAGTGCCCTACAGTGCTAGAGGTCTGGCTGGCTCCCACCGGAGCCCAGGGCATGCTTCATCCCTTGCCTTTGGCAACTGCTAGAGCCCAGCTGCCTGCCTCGTTCCTGGTCCCTTCCTCCCACCGCTCCACACTCTGCTTCAGTTGTCACATCTCTTACTCCCAACCAGTCCTTGTGCCTCCCTCTTGTGAATCCTGTGATTACCACCCAGATAATCCAGGATCACCGTCCCTTCTCAAGCTCCTTAACCTAATCCCTTCTGCAAAGTCCTTTGTGCCAGGGGAGGCAATGCAGCCCCAGGTGCTAGGGCGAGGAGGCCCTGCATGTCTCTGGGGAGCCAATACACAGCCACTCAGCCAGCAGGGCTCAGCTGGGGTGGGGGATCCCCAAACATCACAGAGGGTTCTTCTAGACACGGGCTTCTGTCAGAGGGAGCACAGGTCAGGAAGCCAACAGCACTGTTCACCGCTGGAGTTTCTGCTCCCAGCCAGGCTTGGTGCTTCTGGATGACCCCAGCTGTCCGTGTGTAGCTATCAGGCTGACCGATGGATGCAGAGGCAGGAGGAGGTTCATTGTAATTAAAGGGCACACAACACAACACGCATCATCCTGACCACGTCTGAGAGTGCAGGTCAGTGTGTGTGTGTTCACACCCGAGTGTGACAGCTCCCGGACCCTGACCACATCTGAGAGTGCAGGTCACAGTGTGTGTGTGTTCACACCCAAGTGTGATAGCTCCCATACCCTGACCACATCTGCGTGTGCCGGTCACAGTGTGTGTGTGTGTTTATACCCGAGTGTGACAGCTCCCGGACCCTGACCACATCTGAGAGTGCAGGTCACAGTGTATGTGTGTTCACACCTGAGCGTGACAGCTCTGGGACTGACTTCCCCTGTACAACCCCACGGGCACAGGCACCTCCACTCTCCCTGCAGCTCTGTGAACTTGACAACCCTAAGTCTGCTATATGAAGGGACTTCAAAAACTCATGGAAAATGGAATTTTTTTAAATGTGCATTTTCGGTAAGGTTTTTGAAGACCCTGTGTGTGGGTGAATCACACAGGATTTGTCTTCTGGTAACTGGCTTATCTCACTCATCCACTGTAGCAGGTATCAGTGTCACCGCTTGTAGTCCATTTGCTGTCCTCCGCTGTGGGAGTGCTATGTTTCATTTCTCCATGCATCCATTAATGGATACTCGTGTTGCTCCCAACTCTTGGCTGCTGTGAACAAGGGGTGCAGAGATCTCCTCCAGACCCTGCTCCCCATTCTTAGGGCACACACTCAGTGGAGGTGCTGATCACAGGGTAACCCTGTGTGTAAGTGCCTGAAGAATGGCCATGGTGTTTCCCACAGCTAGAAGCCTGCCAACTGGGAGAGTGCAAGCCAGGGACATCTCGATGGATGCGTGAGGACAGGAGGGGGCGGGGTGGGACTTACGGACAGCAGGGGAAGGCAGGCGAGCTGTCATCACACCCTCCTCCGAGCCCTGCTCACCATCTGGTCGGTGTGCACCCTCCCTGGGTGTGCTCGGATCACAGCAGCGCTCCGTGCAAGCCGACGACTCCTGAAACACACGAGACACACACGGCTCTGCGGTTTCCTTTGTTTCTGTTTTATTTATTTGAAAGGGAGAGAGCGAGAAGAGAGAGAGCCCATCTACCTGCTGGTTCACATCCCAGATGCTCCAACAGCCGGGGCTGGGCCAGGCTGGTGGCTGGAGCCTGGCACTCTATCAGGGAGTGGTAGGGACCCAAGGCTCGTCTCCACCACTGTCCCCATTGACTCTGCACCTGCCACTCTAATCGCGCTCAGGTCCCAGCCCAGTGGCACTGGTCGGTGTGGAGCCCTCTCCCTTCCTGTCCTCTCCCCATCCACCCCCCTCCATGTGAACCTAGCTCAGCTCTCCAGCCTCAGTTTGTGCCTTCTGTTTAAGACATCCCCTGGGTGGTGGGGCTGGGGGAATTCCAGTCAACATATTTTTATCCTGCCTTCAAAAAGGAAGTAAGGGGTCAATATTGTGGTGTAGCAGGGTAAGCTGCTACCTGTGATGCCAGCATCCCATGTGGACACCAGTTCGAGTCTCAGCTCTTTTCACTTCCAGTCCAGCTCCCTGATAATGCACCTGAGAAAGCAGTGGAGGATGGCCCAAGTGCTGAGGCCCCTGCACCCACGTAGGAGACCCAGAAGAAGCTCCTGGCTCCTGGCTTCAGGTCCGCCCAGCTCCAGCCATGGGGGCCATTTGGGGAGTGAACCAGTGGACGGAAGCCCTCTGTCTCTCTGTCTCTTTGCCCCCGCCCATAACTCTGCCTTTAGAATAAAACAAAATTTTTTTTAATTATAAAAAGGGACGTAGGTCCCGTCACGAGCAACGTGAGTGAACCCTGAGGGCTCAGCTGACTGAAGCAGCCAGGCTCCCACCGCTGCCCGAGGACCCCCAGTCACTTAGTTCCCACCGCAGCACTCACCACAGTGACTCACAGCTGCCTGCTCACCGTGTGTGCACCCCTTCGGGTCAAGTCTTGGCGCTCAGCCATCCCTGCACAAACGCGCTCACGACTCTTGATCCATTCACTGACCAGCAGATGAAGGACTCAGACTCACGGGGCGAGGGGATCTGAGTCCTGACTGCCTGGGATCCACCGCACGGCGTCTTGCCAGTTTGGGTTGCGTATATTGAAGAGGTTCAGAGGCCTCCTGCGGGCAGATTTCCTAGTTCAATGAGGCTGTGTCTTGCTTTAGAGTAACAATACCATGTTTAGCCACGTGGTGGCGCCAACGCGACGTCAGTGAGGCCTCGGGGGCCGCCATTTTCCCCAGCCTTGGCCGGCCTGGGCGTGACCTCCCCCGACCTTGTTCGCTGTGGAGAGCAGGGTTTCCTGCGAAGACTTCGCTGCAGGATTAGGTTTGCTGCTCAGGAACTCCTAGGGAGCTTCACACCTCCTCAAAACTCAAGCCACCCAGCCCCGCAAGGGGGCACGGGGCGGTGTGCTCCCTGCAGCTGGGTCTCCCGGAGAGCCTCCGAGGGGTGCGGGCTCTGCCTTCCCCGCCACCTCTGCCTCCCGGAAGGCGGCGCCACGGTCCGTGCAGCCGCCCCCACCCGGCGGTAGCCCCTCCCGCACCCCTTCCCCGTCGGCGTCCCCTGTTCCCCTTCATCCCCAACCTGCGCACCCTCCTCGCCCTCATACCCCTCCATGTCTCGTGGGGCTCTCCCCTCACCAGCCCGGGTCCTTCTGGCCTGTCCCGTCCAGCAACAATCTTGTTAGGTCGTGGTTTTTTTCCCTCAAGATTTAGTCTTATTTATTTGAAAGGCCGTTACAGAGGGAGAAACAGACCCTTCCACTGGGTGGTTCACTCCGCAGATGGCCACAACAGCCAGGGGCATGGAACTCTGTCAGGGTCTCCCACATAGGTGCAGGGGCCCGTCCACTTGGGCCACAAACCCTCCCCCCAATTTCACAGGCACATTAGCCGGGAGATGGATGGGAAGTGGAGCAGCCGGGACTCGAACCGGTGCTCATGTGGGATGCCAGCATCCCATGGGGCAGCTTAACCTGCTGTAACACACGCAGGCTCCCTCTTCGTTCAGTGCAGCCACAAGCCCCCTCACACCTCATGTTTCTCCTCAGTCGTTTTCCATCCACTGACACCCCCCACCCCCCACCCCCACCCCCACCCCCGCTCTGCTCCTTGGTGTAAATTTCCACTTGCCCGTGGTCTAGTCAGTCAGGGCTCCGTTGCAGTGGTCCCTCTGCCAATCACGGGCTTGGGGGGTGGGGGGTCCTGAAGAAAGCCCCTTCCTCATCACGCTTGAACGATGTCACTAAGTGAACAGCTTGTCTCTGACACCCCAGGACCCCGCCCACCCACCTCCATCCCCACGCATGGGAGGACAAAGGCATCTCCATGGTTTCCAGGACTTCGCAGGATGTCCCAGGGGTGGCCATGGGCGGGAGAGCTGGGCTTTGTGGCGATGGCCACACTGGTCCCAAGGAGGCCCCAGCTCCTCAGCTCTACCCACAGACAGGAGCACCCACAATGGGCCTGGACCAGCCCAGCCACAGAAAGCAAGGGGAAAGGCAGGTGACAGGGCACAAGGGGCTGTGTGGACGCAGGAACACCCCTACCCTCTGCCATGGACCCCCCCTGCCCAGCCAGGGAGAAGTCTTCTGTTCTCTTGTAAAGAGGGAGCCTGCCCCCACCCCCACACAGAACAATCTGGAACAATCCCAAGCTATTACTAACTCGGGGGCCCTTCGGCAGGGCTCGGAGCCCAAGCAGGGATTCCCACTGAAGATTCCACCAAGCGTTGCCTTGGGAATGCTTTGTGCCCGTGACCCTTCCTTCAGTCAACCTTTACCAAGTACCCGGCAGGTGCCAAGCGCTGAGTCAGGATCACAAAGGTGAACGAGACGCAGTCTGGGGCCAGCATTGTGGCTTAATGGACTGGGCCACCACCTGTGCCACCAACATCCCATATAGGCACCAGTTCAAGTCCCAGGGGTTCCAGCTCCCTGCTAATGTGCCAGGAAAAGCAGCAGGAGATGGCCCAAGTACTTGGACCCCTACACTCATGTGAGAGACACTGAAGAAGATCCTAGCTCATGGCTTTGGCCTGGCCCAGCCCTGGCCATTGCAGCCATTTGAGAAGTAAACCAGAGGATGGAAGACCTCTCTCTCTCTCTCTCTCTCTCTCTCTCTCTCTCTCTCCTCTTTCTCTCTGTGTGTGTGTGTGTGTGCCTTGCTCTGTGTGTAACTCTGCCTTTCAATAAGTAAATCTTTAATAAAAAAAGAAAATCCAGTCTCTCCCCTGCAGGAGCAGACGGCCCGGCCAGCGGGAACGGGAGCCGCCAGTGTTCCTGGCGCCAGGTGGTTCAGACTGGAAGAGGCGCTGCCATCAAATGTGCCAAGTGCTGAGGCGATAGCGGCAGCCGTTGTGTTTGCTGATTTGTATTCAAGTTCACGTCCAGAATGCACGCTGGAGAGCACTTGTGTCTGGACATGACTTGCATTTTTATCAGATGGCTGGCGGCTGGCGTGGAGAGGAATTCCTCTAAGGCCCTCCCTTCTCAGCATGAGTCAGGGAGCCGAGGCCTCCCCAGCAGAGCCGGGCCAGGGGCAGCGACCTGCACAAGCGGGCTGGGCAGAGCTGGGGAGCAGGCCAACTGCTCCCGTGCTTGGAGAATGCCCCGTGGGCTGCAGCCCTCCCTCTGACACAGGCCTGCCCAGGGCCCCGCCCCTCAGCTGCAGCCCTGACCCCGGATGCAGCTCAGCCCTGCCCGCCCCTGCTCCTCTGAACTCATGCAGTGTCTCACTCGAAGAATCTCCACGCGCTGAGTCAGAAGCTGCGTGGCCGTGCTGGCCAAGATGTGACTCAGACGCAGACGGGCTCCCAGGGCCCTCTGGAACATTCCCTTATTTGGCCCCCGCGAGGTTTCGGTGTCATCTCTCTCGGGAACTAAGAGGCAGAGCCTCTCTCTGGGCCGTGGAGGAGGCCGTGGGCTGGGCTGGGCTCTGGGCTGACGGCCTCATCCCTGGAGAGGCTGGGCACGGGGTGGCTTTCCAGGACGGCCACTCAGACGCCACCGGCTGTGCCTGACGGCCAACTGATACCCTAGAAAATGGGCACGTCCACAGAAAAGTCACCTGCACCTATTTTAAGGAAAGAGTGGAGAGGCCGGCGCTTTGGTGCGGTGGGCTAAGCCATCACCCATGATGCCACTGGTATGCTGTAGGGCGCCAGTTCTCTTCCTGGCTGCTCTGCTTCCAATCCAGCTCCCTGCTGTTGCGCCTGGGAAAGCATCAGGGAATGGCTCAAGTGCTTGGGTCTCTGTCACCCACATGGGAGACCCGGATGGAGTTCTAGGCTCCTAGCTTCCGTCTGGCCCTGCCCCAGGCAGCCTTGTGGCCGTTTGGGGCATGAACCAGCAGATGGAAGATCTGTGTGTATGTGCATGTGTGTGTCTGTCACTCTGCTTTCAAATAATAAATAAAGTAAATCTTTTAAAAAAGGGGGGGGGGATGAGAAAGACCCCCCTCAGAGGGGAAGAGGCCCAGCCAGCGGACATGTCTTGGATACTCCACCCCAAACCCTGGCTACACTTACCAATGGCCCCTGTGGACGCTCAAAGCACAGGTGTTGCTCGGGCAGGAAGCTGGAGCACCTGTGTAAAGGTACAGGCAGGAGCCTGAGCGGAGCAGCCAGGAAGGCGGGCTCAACCCCGTGCCCGAAGCAGGAAGGAGGCCAACCTGGCCCCGGGCAGTGCAGAAGGGCTACCGAGACTGGTCCAGGCTGTCCTGAGACACAGGTGACCGACGGCGGGGAAGTGCAGAGACCTGCGTGGCTGTCGCATCCCACGCAGGACTGGCAGGCGGCTGTCCCTGAGTCCCCCTTGGCCCTTGCTGTCCCAGCAACTCCTTCCCGGTCCGTGGAACTGAAGACTCAGTGGCTGCACAGCAGGGCCTTAGCGGCCCCAGGCCCGACCCCGCTTCTGCGCTCTGTGCTGGCACCACTGGGGTTATTACACACGTCTAGGTAACGAGCCTGTTCGTCGGCTGGTGGAGGAAAGGACCGGAACTGGGGGAAGTAACAAAACAAAAAGGAGCCGGCACTGTGGTGTGATGGGTAAAGCCACCACCTGCAACGCACAATGCAGGCATCCCACATGGCCAGTCTGGACCATAGAGGTGCAGGTTCAAGCCCCGGCAGCTCCACTTCCGATCCAGCTCCCTGCTAATGTGCCTGGGAAAGCAGCAGAGGATGGCCCAAGTGCTTGGACGCCTGCACCCATGTGGGAGACCCTGATGAAGTTCTTACCTCCTGGCTTTGGCCTGGCCCAGTCCCAGCTGTTAAGACCATTTGGGGATTGAACCAGCATATGGAAGACCTGTCTCTCCCTCTGTAACTCTGCCTTTCAAATGAATAAATATTTAGAGAGAGAGATAGAGAGAGGCAGGGAAAGACACAGAGAGAGCTGCCTAAATCACAATTTAAACTGGCACTGGGATTCTTATACCTAGGAACAGCTGCTGGGCAGTTTTGGGGAAACAGGTTCCTGCCATGGCTGGGGTTGTAGGGACACTGGGCACTGGCCACCAGGACCAAGGGCTAAGAGGGCTGGTGCCAGTGTGCTGCCTTGGCCTCCCTACCGTAGGGACTCTAGCATATGCCATCTGCCATCTGCTGGTTTACTACTTAAATGCCCACAATAGCCAAGGCTGGGCTGGGGTGGGGCTGAAGCCAGGAACTCGATCAGGTATCCTACCCAGGCAAGAGAGACTCAACTATTGATTCATCTCCTGCTGCCTCCCAGGGCGTACATTGGCAGGAACCTGGAATCAGGAGCAGAGCCAGGATTCAAACCCAGACACTACACCTGATACAGGACGTAGGCCTCTTAGCTGGTGCCTTCACTGCTAGGCCAAACACTGGCCCTGCGTCAGTTCTAGAATCTCTGCTTGGGATGAAGACAACGTGGATGGCAGAGAGGAAGAAACCAGGGACTTTTCCTCAGCCGCCATCTGCCAGTGCCTCTGCCCTCCTGGGCCGGGAGGGGACATCGAGGACACAGCCAGCCTCCGCCACACGGCTGCCGCCTCCCTGGACTACAATTTCTCCTCCATAGAAGGAGAAGCTAAGGTGGCCCTTGGCCAGCAGTGAAGATCAAGGGCCAGTGCATGTATAGCACCGGGCTCCACAGCTGGCGTGTGGAGACCATCCATTAACACAGGAGATCCGGCGAGTCCAGAAGCCACAAACGGCGTCTCTGGTAGACGTCAGAGCCGTGGAGTTGGTGCAGCCTCTAAGTTTTCTCTTTTCTTTGTATTTGGAGAAAATCTTCTAAAGGAAAACACTATAAAAATGGATTCCTTAGCAATTATTAGAAGTTGGGAAGGGTTAGGAGAGAGAGCAGAGAGGGAGGTTAGTATAGGGTTACACACCAGTGTTCCAGGGCACGGAGGAGCGGTCACAGTTCACAATAACCTATCGTCTATTTTAAAAAGATGAGCTCCAAAAGTGATAGGAAGCTAGAAATGCAAATCAGTTTAATCACTGCTCCCTGTATAAATATACTGTGGTTTGGATATTAGTGTGATGGCATCTGGGAAGTGAGTGGCTTGGGTTGGACCATTTGGATGGAGTTCCTGTGATTGTGTCCTGGTGGCTTTATGAGGAGAGACCACACAGGGACACGCGCTTGCACGCACTCACACACATACACACACACACTCATACACTCACTCTCCCTCTTGCCCTGTGACATTCTGCCCCACTTCAAGGCTCCAGCCACAAGAATGTCATGGCCAGCTGCCAAACCAGGGGGGCCTGCGGATGTTGGGTTGGGAATCTGCAGAACCGTGAGTAGAAATAAGCCTCCCTTCTTGATGAAATTGGTTGCCTCAGGTATTTTTGTTGTCATAACAAAAAGCTGCTTAGCCCCAAATGTCTTAAAATATCACACTGTAGCCTATAAATATGCATGATAATTAGAGGTTAATCAAAAATGCATGAAACCCTTGTGGAATATTGTGAGAAACAGCCTCACAGGTCCACTCAAAGGACGGACGCAGACTCAGCAAGTGCAGCAAAGATGAGACTTTATTAACAGTCTGGGAAGACCGGGTGTCTGGCAGGCAGGCACACCAGATGCAGGTTCAGCCAGTAGTTTATTCCCTGGTACGCGCAGGTCCCTTCCCCAGCCCCTCATTGGCTAAGAAGTATCGTGCCGCCTCAATCTTCCCGGCACTTGCTTCAGCTGTGTTGGCCACTGCTGACCGCTTTCCAGGTGCACGCAACCTAACTGTTTTGCCTGCTGGCTGCTGTAACTTTCCACCACACATCCGCAAGCTGCTATGCCGGTTACTGTCGACTCACAGCTAAACACTTTACTTTGAAAATGAACCGAATGGCTTTACTTTTGACAAATATTTAAAAATTTGAAAATATTTGTTAACAAAGATTCCCTTGTTGTGGCCCTGAGACATACACACATTCTAATTTCTTTTTTTTTCTCACAAGGGCTGTGGGCCAAGCCCAGGCGGTTGGTGATCCTCTCTACTGCTTCTGACTCACCGGCTGCTCCGGGCATGGGATGACTCACTGCAGGAAGGGTTTCCACTGCAGTGCGGGTGGGGTGCGGGTCTGTCTGCACCTTGTACTCCCGGGAAAGGCATTGTGCGGTCAGAGACAGAGTTGGCCTTGCCAGGTGCAGCAAGGTGACACTGGATGAGAGGCTCTGGGAAGCATAAGGAGCAAGGGTCACACAGGTTGCAAACAGCTGTGTCCATCAGATGGGGACAGGAGGCACTGTGTGTGTTTGCAAAATGCCAGCAGCTTTTGTGCAGAGTCCCCGGTGCCTGGCAAGGTCTGATACCAGGGCTGCACCAAACGGGGCGTTGCCTGGCTAGGAAGTGGAAATCCAGGGTGAGCCAGAAGCCTCTTCTGCCCCTGGGCTGTGCAAAGCTTCTGATTTAACCAGGATGATGGCTCCACCCTGCCGAGTCATTTGTTGCTGAAAGGACTTGGGAGGGAGCCCCCTCCAGCTGCCTGGGGAGGAGGCACTTCCTCCAGAGGGGAGCTGTTGTTGAGATGGGCGGGATGAGAAGTGTGAGCTCTGCCCCACTGGGCAGGTGGACAAGCTTCCTCCCAGGAGACATCAGGGCAGAGCCAACAGAAATCAGAGCGAAACAAAGTTACAGCTCCCAGAAAGGGCTGTCTCCTCTTAGTTGTGATGCTTTCAGCAAACTCCTATGCCAGAAACCCACGAGCTAGAAACACCTGACTGCATCTCTATCTCATCCAATGGCACCGACGGCAGAGCTGGGGTGGGAGTTGTGGGAGACAGTGGTGCCTGTCCATCAGACAGCATGCCCCAGACTTACAAACTGGAGATGGCCGATGTCAAAGAAAAACAATCCAGACTCAGATAGGGAGAGTTTCATTGGAAAGATGATTGCATAGGAAGAGTGTTCCCATCTCAGAAATCTGCAACCATCTCAAAATCAAGCAGAAAAGGGGTTTTCTGTTGCAGGGTAAAGCAAGGCTGAGCAGATGATTTTTTTTTTTTTTTGACTGGCAGAGTGGACAGTGAGAGAGAGAGAGAGAGAAAGGTCTTCCTTTGTCATTGGTTCACCCCCCAATGGCCACTGCGGCCAGTGCACTTCGGCTGGCACACCGAGCTCATCTGAAGCCAGGAGCCAGGTGCTTCTCCTGGTCTCCCATGTGGGTGCAGGGCCCAAGCACTTGGGCCATCCTCCACTGCACTTCCTGGCCACAGCAGAGAGCTGGCCTGGAAGAGGGGCAACCGGGACAGAATCCGGCGCCCCGACCGGGACTAGAACCCGGTGTGCCGGCGCTGCAGGCGGAGGATCAGCCTATTGAGCCACGGCGCTGGCCTTGGATGAGCAGATTCTTAAGAGGACACGGGACAAATGAGAGAAATGGCCGGAGGGGGGTGAAGGTGCTGGAAGGAACAGGGTCTCCCTGCGTGGAACTGACGCAAGGACTGGGGCTGGGCTGCTGTGCTCACTTAGGCTTGGGGCAAGCAATGCTTAGAGACAAGAGACTCAACTAAGGTTTGGTCAAGCAAAGCAATGACAACCATGGACACTGGGTCAAGGACAAGGCGAGGTGGGCAGGGGATAATACAGGTGAAGGTAATGTTTTTTAAAAGTAATATCATGACTCACAGGTATAAAATGCACGTGGGTTAAAGGTTTCATTGCACTCAAATTAAGGAACCAGGTGTGATGAATCAAATGCGAAGTCAAAGAAACAGCCATTTACATGGAGTGAAGTATATTTGGTTATTTTTAAGTGTTTAAAGTTTTTCATCTACTTGAAAGGTAGAGTGAGAGAGAGATCCAGTGGTCCACTCTCCAAATGTCCACAACAGCCATGGCTGTCCAGAGTGAAGTCAGGAACCCAAAATTCCATCCGGGTCTCCCATGTGGGTGGCCGGAACCCAAGTGCCACCCACATGGGAGTCATCAGCTGGCCCCCAGGATGCACTAGCAGGGAGCTGGGTCAGAGGCAGAGAAGCAGGTGCTTGGATATGGGGTGCAGGTATCACAGGGGCATACCCCACTGTGCCACAACGCCCACCTCCTGGAGCAAGGGCTACTGCAACAAGCGAGCAAACAGACCAAGCCTGGCTTCTCTAGCCCCTTCACAGGGAAGAAGTCATTTCCCTATCTATAGAAAAACTGTTCTGCCAGGTTCCCTACGCCAGGATGGCCCCGCCTCGGCGCTACTGACAGCCTGAGCCAGATACTTCTTTCTCTACGAGCCTTCCTGGACGTGGCAAGGTTTAGCAGCATCCCGGCTTCTGCTCAGCAGAGACCAACAGCACCCCATGCCCCAGCTGAGAGGAGGGCCCAGCTGAGGGCGGCCTTTTCCCCTGGCAGCTAAGATGCCCCTGTCTCACGTCAGAGTACTTGGTGCAAGTCCTCGTTCAGCTTCCCTCCTGTCTCCAGATGGAGGCAGCAGAAATGGCTAAAGAAGTAGGCCCCAGCCACACACGTGGGACACCTACATGGCCTACACCTGGCCCCTGGCTCCTGCCTTGGCCCAGCTGCCAGCCATTGCAGGCATTTAGGGAATAAACCAGTGGATGGGCGTGTGCTCTCGCTCCTGCACTCTTTCTGGTTCCCTCTCAATTTTTAATTTTAACTTAAAAAAAACAAAACTCCCAACAACGCCAAAAATCTCCCGAGGTGGGGAGGTGGGATGGGGGACAGCGCCCCCAGCTGAGAAGCACTGCAGGAAAGAATGCACATCCCTTCCTCCCAGGGTGGAGGGCAGAGGGGCCACCCCTTCCCCCGTTCACACCTGATTCTCTGTGTGTGATAATCAGAGTTGGCCTCAAGACTGGTCCTGGTAGCCACCCACACAGGCGCTGTTCTAAGCACTTTCCTAAAGTTAATTCAATTACTTTGGGCTCCAGAGAAACAAGGCCTCCCTGTGTTAGTATAAGTACTCATGCCGTATTTGGGACATACATACACTTAGACAGGCATTCCTTGTTTACGGGAAACGCAAATTCAACTGAGAAGAGCTCTTTCTCTTTTCCCCACCAAGTGGCACAGCGGGCTTCGTGACCAAGTAGCTGAACAGCACTGGAGCACGGTGTTCTGGGCGGCTGAGAATCCCTCGTCGGCTGTGACCAGTAGTCCCGGGTTTTCGAGTCTCTGAGACTAAGTTTTCTCATCTGCAAGATGGGACGATAGCGAGCAGCACCTTGTTGGTGGAGTTGCTGGCAGGACACCGCTAAGCCGGGGCCCAAGCGATGGACGCTGGCCTGGCTCCGTGGCTCGGCTCGCCGATCCCCTACTGACTCTGGGTGTGTCCTGGAGGTTTGGGCCTGCTTGCTGCCCGGAGCTGCCGAGGTGCAGCCTCTGTCCGGCTCGCCCGCGCCATTCCGCTCGTGGGCCGCAGGTGGCAGCACCCGCGCCGGGCCGGCTCCGCGCTCCGCAGGCCCCGGCTGGCGGCGTCCGGAGCCGGCGCCGAGCAGGCCGGGAGCGGCCCAGGCCACACCCCGCGGCCGCGGCGCTCTCCGCGGTGAATCATCGCTCGCCCGCCCGCAGTCCGCTCAGTGCGCCGGGCCCTGGCCGCGCGCCCCAGCTCGCCAACACTTGGCTCCCGCGCAGCGCCGCGACCATGGCGGGCATCGCAGCCAGGCTGGCCAGGGACCGGGAGGCGGCCGAAGGGCTGGGCTCGCACGAGAGGGCCGTCAAGTACCTGAACCAGGACTACGAAGCGCTGCGGGACGCGTGCCTGGAGGCCGGGACGCTCTTCCAGGACCCCTCCTTCCCGGCCCAGCCCTCGTCGCTGGGCTTCAAGGAGCTGGGGCCCTACTCCAGCAAGACTCGGGGCATCGAGTGGAAGCGGCCCACGGTAGGGGGCGCGAGGGCTGGGGGTGCGGGGCTGGGCGTGGGGCGGCCCGCCCGGGACCTCGGCCGCGCGCTGCGTCCCCCGGGCTGGGGTCGCGGGGACTTCGCCTTGGGACCTCACAAAAACTCGGGTGGCGCCCGGAGGGGGGAGGCCGGGTGGAACCCTCAGGGCTGCAGGGAGATGCCGTCCGCCCAGGGTGGGTCGCCAATGGGGACCTTGCGTGTTGGGCGAGAAAGTGCAGATCATATATGCGGGCGACCTCGCCAAGGGGCCGCTACCTTTATTCGGAGTTGCTTGTTTATCCGCGACAGGAGCAGGGACAGCAAGTGTTCCCAGGAGCCGCGGGTTCCTGGTCGTGGTCCCCCTGGCCCCCGCCCCTCCCCCAGGAACCTCAGAGCCCCCTTGTCCTGCCCCTCGGGGTCTCTCCGGCTTTGGGACAACTTTGCTTGTCCACTCTGCCCCTGCTGCCCCAGGACGCGAGCTGCGGCCCCCACACCCAGACTAGGGGGCCTCCCCCAGCTTCCACAGGGGCGGGTCTCTTCCTGTGCTCCCAGTCCAGCCCCTGGGTAGCCTTGAGTGGCAGGAAGTGCCCAGAACTCACCCTGCCTTGCCACCTCTCCAGGGCTGAAAGCAGCAGCAATGCCTAAATGCTAACTCCCTTCTCCCCTGCCTTGGCCTTCTTACCCGAGTCTGCCTTGCGCTCCTCCTTTGGGACTTTGCCACGTGGCCCCTCCCCAGGTGGTCTTTCCTGCCCATCCTTAGCAATGTCTTTCCCCCTTTCCTCATTCTCCCTGGTGGCCTTCACGGTTTTTTTTTTGGTTGGTTGGTTTTTTTTTTTTTTTTCCAACGTGTACAAGTAATTGCCACCGTGTGTTTGCCCTTGCTACTGCAGGAAGTCCGGCACATCCCTATGCAATATATCTCCAGTGCCCTTCCACATTCGTTACTCATTCAACAGTATTTATTGAGTGCCTGTTACATACCTGGCACTGTCCTTAACACTCGGGGTGCATCAGTGAGCCCAATAGAAAATGACCGTGGAGTGAGTGGATGTGAGTTTATAATGAGCCCTCCATGAAATCCTAGTTGTCAAAGTGTGTTTGTCTTGCATTCATGTAGCACAGTCTGGGTTGCATAATGAATTTGCAGCTTTCACTGATTTTAATTCATTCAATAAGCATTTATTGAATATCTACTGTTTGTAATGCCATGCATATAGTTTGTACCTCTGACGATATTAGAGGTGAGTGAGAGGGGACAAGTTCCCTAACAGCTGGAGTTTCCAGATGAGAAATAGAGCTCCAGGGCCACGTGCAGGCCCCTGCATGGGGCGGGCAGGCGGTGCACTGCAGTGAGCAAACAGGCTGGGGGAAGTTAGCTGCTTACTGGAGTCCCTCTGGTGTGCAGGGTGCAGCCAGGACTGTGTCCGGTGTGAGCATGTTGGAGCCCTCTCACAGCTGCTCCAACTGCCTCCTCCCACCTCTCCAGCGCTGCTGGGGGCAGGCCAGGGGGACAGAAGCATTTCTGCTGGGTATGGATGTTAGCAAGTCAGCGCAGCAGAGCAGTTTCCATGGAAGGTAGAGGCCAGGTTGCAGCAGGCTCCAAGGTGAGGGAAGCAGAAGTGAAGACGGAGATGGAGGAGAGAGAGTAAGTCCCGGGGCCCGAGAGGCCACACTGCTGGAAGCAGTCGGGGTGTGTTACGATGACGGAATATGTTCCGTGTTGAGTCACTGGAGGGGAAGGGATTGGAGATAAAGGTGGAAAGAGACAGTGAAGCAGGGTCCCTGAGGAAGTGAGAGTCCGGGGTGTGGCCAGGGCTGGGTGTGGTTTCTCCTGGCAGGGAGGAGGGACCGCTGTTGCTCAGAGAGAGGCTCTCGGGCCGGGCCAGGGGTTCAGCAGGAAGTGGATGAAGTCCCGGTGAGGGTGAGGTGCGAGTGCCCCAGGTGCAGTGTAGAGGAAGCCGGTGTGATGCCGCGGTGGCACCTCCGTTAGGTGGGAGCAGGGGCGGGGGGCCATTGTCCCCTGGGAGCCGAGTGGCTTGCTGGAGGTCAGCCCCACCCCACCCCACCCGCATGTCCTGTCTCAAAGCCAGTGATTAAACAATGGACAACACTTACAGAGTGCATTACAGGTACCTCCTTTAACCCTCAGCGTCCTCCTGTGCAGGAGGTCCATCACAATTCCCATTGTGCAGGTGAGGACACTGAGGCCAGGGTCAAAGGACCCATAACACAGTGCCAGAGCCAGGGCTCAGGGTGAGGTTGCAGACGCCCAGGCCCTGGGGCCGCCCCCTCTGACTGTCACATCCCACAGTGAGGCTGACCCCCCACTCACTGTGCACAAGGTTCAGCGTTCTGAGTGCCGTGGGAAAAGTCCCTGTGGGGTAGGTGCCTGGCAGCCTCAGGAGTGGCATGCAGGGCTGTTTAAGGGAGCCCGGTCTGCTCCATCTGCCCGGTGAACTCTTGGCTGGTGGGCCTTGGGCAAAGCTGGCTTCATTTGCCCCAGCAAAAGAGCGTTCTCATTGTCCCTGTCACTTCCCCTACCCCCTAAGACCCCCAGCCCAACTCCTGGGACAGACAGATCTGAGCGGGGAGAATTTTCTCATTGTCCCTGTCACTGCCCCACCCCCTAACACACAAACACACACTCCCAGCTGCTGGGACAGACAGATCTGAGCAGGGAGAGGACAATGCAGAGGAACGAAGGGAATGTGCTGTGCAGCAGAAGAGCGTGTGCTGCCTGAGCCAGGGTAGCCGGCGTGGGGCGGGGGGCGGGGGACGGGGGACGGGGGTGCACACGTGCAGCACTCGACCAGCTGTGAGACGCCTACGGACCACGCCACTGAGGCCAACAGGAACCCGGACAGGCACGCTGCCTTCCTCCGTGGCCTTGGGTGGAGCATAGACGCACCCAGAGAGGCCACTGCAGGGGCCGGCGTGAGTCAGGGCCGGCTCCCCCGGAGGCTGCTTGCAATGCCCTTGGAGCTGGTTCCTAGGCAGTTAGGGCCCCGCAGGAGTGCAGCTGTGCTTTAACTTCAGCGCCCAGTAAGTACTGCCTGCCTGCCCGCCTCTCCTCTTTCCTCTCTCCGTGTGTGTGTGTGTCTCTCTCTCTCTGAAACCAGGATGAACCCGTCTTGTGCTCCAGAGAGGGCCCCGCGGGTAAAACTGCAAGCACAGTTTTTACTAAACAGCAGGTACAGGAGAATCGGAGACTCAGCCTAGGGAAGAATTCAGAAGGGCCAGAGCCCAGGCTCTGCTCTGTGTGCTCACTAGGGGTTGGACTATGAAGGAGGGCTCCATGGAGGAGGCAGCAAGGAGCTGCCAAATACGGTGCAGTGTAGAAAAGGAGGGGACAGGCTGAGAAATGGAGGAATTCCATGGAAATAAAACAGCTTGTCCAGGACCAGAGGAGGGGTCGGGGAGCTCCGGAGAGGAGAGGGTCTCAGTGTCTGGTGGAGGAGAGGGGACTCAAGCTGCCGTGGTTCCTGGGACACAGCAGGGTGGAGGAGCCCCACCCACTCCCTGGGGCCCATGAAGCAGGAGTCAGAGGGATCCCTCCAGAGCCCTGACTGCATGGGGGAGAGAGGGGTGCCGAGGCTCCCGCCGGCGACTCGGGTGGCCTAGCTGCAGAAGCAGCTGCCTGCTGGCTGACGGCACCTTGTGGGTCTCGTTCGCAGGAGCTGAGCCCTGAGCCCCAGTTCATCGTTGGAGGAGCCACCCGCACAGACATCTGCCAGGGAGCCCTGGGTGAGTGACGGACCCGGGGGAGGGGTGAGGGGACGTCCACGGCTTCTCTCCCTTCCCTGCCAGCGCAGTTCTGGTTCTGGGGCGGGGGTCCTCCCTGCAGCCCCACGCTGAGACGCCCCCCCCCCCCCGCGCGCGCGCGTGCGCACTGGGCGTGCGGGCAAGGTCAGGAGGGCTTCTGTAGTTTTCCCCTTGGTCCCTGGGCCGTCCTAGGCCGGAATTTCCAGGGGCCCACACCCAGAGGGAGGACCCTCCGCCCCGCCCCGCCCCGCCATCGTTCGGCTGTGGTTTGGGAAGCGGGGAGATGACTCATTGTAAAGGAAGAGGAAACCCAGCGCTGCGCGAGAGGAAGTTCAGGCACCAGGCGTTCTCGGTATTTGCAGGCCGGCTCCTCGCGGTATCACTGCGCGCTGCTGTAGGGTTGTGGTGCTCACTGGAGCAAAGCCGCTGCGTGGCTGAGGTGTGAGTTGCGAGGTGTCTGGATCCCTGCCTGAGAAAGTCTTGGACCAGGTTGTGGAGAGAGGGCTCCTCCAGCCTTGGGATGAAAGCCCCAGGCTTGCTATGACGTCCCCAGGGCAGGACCTGTGCTCATTACTTAAGTTCTCTTGGAAGCTACCCTCCATTTTTCTGTAGGTTTATACTTTGTGAGCCTGCAATTACTGGAACAGAATACCGGCTCGGAGAAACAAAAAACCTGTTTCCTGCCATCTGACTCCCCAAATAAATCCATCAATCCCAAACTTGATTAGCTGGAATTATAGTTCCTTTTCTTTCAACTCACAGGGGCTCTGACACTCCTAGTAACAGCTGTGACAGTTAGGAACAGCATGTGCTATTCGCCAGACACTCAGCTCTGCTTGCAAAGTTCCTAAGGTACCACGATTATTATTATTATTCCCATTTTATGGATGAGCACACTGAGGTTCTTACATAGGCGAAGCAGGAAATGCAGTCTAACCTAGGGCCCATGTGTTTAACCCCTGAGCTAGACTCCCAGAGGGGGCACTGGAAGGGATGGGGGCATCCAGGGCCTGTCTGCCTTCCTGGGTAGCTTAGCATTTCCATGTCCAGAACTCCCTGGACGGCTCATCCTGGGGGCAGCCCCAGGCTGGGCACACAGCCCTGATGGGTGTCAAGTTCTGTGTGAGTCATTAGGATCGCATGGCCCCCGAGGGAGAGCATGACCCAGGGCTGGGCTGAGAAGCCCGCTTTGTGCAGAGCTCGCGCGCTGTGCGGATTGCTAAGATGCTAGTGCAGGTTGTGACCTGCAGGAAGCACACCCCTGCTTTCCTGTGCACTCTCCCACAGGTGGAAGCCTGGGTGCTCCTGGAGCACCCACTGCTTAGGACAGAAATTTCTAAGACTGTACCATAGATGGAGACTTTGAACAACCCTGGGGACTTCAGCAAATGGAGACAAACATGGCACCTGCGAAACACATACTCAGACTAAACACCACTGCTTAGGACAGAAATTCCTAAGACTGTACCATAGATGGAGACTTTGAACAACCCTGGGGACTTCAGCAAATGGAGACAAACATGGCACCTGCTAAACACATACTCAGACTAAACATCTACTTTAAGGTTTATCAACATCTTAAGGGCAGGTTGCAACTAGCAAATGCGTGGTTGGAGTTCTGTTTAAATACCAGCAGGCCGTTTGCGGAGGAGACTGGCAAAGCTTACATTCCTGGGAGAAAGTCCCCTCTGGATGCAGCAAGCCAAACTGAAATGTAAACATTTTTGAAGTTTTTAAATTTCTCAGAAACTTGTCTGTAAGTTCTCTCTTTTTAAAAAATATTTACTTACTGGAAAGGCAGAGTGACAGAGGGAGATAGAGAAACCTCCTTTCTGTTGATTGACTCCCCAAATGCTCATGACAGCTGGAGCTGGGCCCAGAACTTCGTGCAGGTCTGCCACATGGGTGGCAACAACCCAAATACTTGAACCATCACCTGCTGCATTAGCAGGAAGCTAGATGGAAAGCAGAGTAGCTGGGACCTGAATCAGCACTCCGATAGGGGACACCTGCGTTGCAAGTGGAAGTTCAACCCACTATGCTGCAGGGCCGGCCCCTGGCCTGGGGTTTCCAAGGTTTGCCTCATTTCTTTGTTTCGTACTCAGTGCTACGTTGGCCAGCTTGCTCTCCCGGCCTTTTATTTCAGAGGGGAACCTGGTTAGATGGCTGCCTGTGAAACGTGGTTTACTGAACTCCCGCCCTGGTCCTGGCATCTGGGCTAGGATGGTGAAGGGGTGGTGACGTCACTGTGTCCCAGGAGGCTCAGAAGCATCCGGACCAGGGGCCACGGCAGCAACACCCGCCACGTGGCCAGAGACAGGAGGCTGGGCTCTATGTGTGCTTGGAAGACGGTGGCCAAGTCCTCAGTCGGAGCCTCAGCGTTCTAAAAACAGGGAGGGAAGAGGAGGGCCCGAAGGCCCCCTGAGGAGTGGCGCTGGGCTGTGGTGGGGCTGCCCTGGCTCCCACCCAGCTGCCCTCGTTCCCGTGGGGAAGCTCCGAGGGCCACGACATCGCCCTTTGGCTCCCACCCGGGGCAGCGACGCTGCCCAGCGCCTGTGCAGTAGCTTGTGGAGCAGCTCTTCACGTCGGCTCACGCGGTCGTCCCTACTCAGAAGTAACTTCATCGCCCTCATGCAGAGGAGGCACAGAGAGGGGCGGGCACTTGGAAAGCCACACGCCCCTGACGGTGCTGGAGGGGATGAGCTCTGACCCCGGCACCCTCCGAGTCGCCAGGGTGCCGTGCTAAGGAGCAGTCTTCGGAAAAATCCATTTCTTCTTCCTGCCCTTTCCACCCTGACACTCGCTCGGGTGCCCCAGGGCACCTGCGCAGGTGACATCCTCTGTGGCCTTCACTGTACTGACCACGGGTGGTTAGCCGCAAGCATCCCTTGTCTTTCCTGGAAGGCTCAGCAGTTCAGGTCGTGTCTGCAGGGCGGCCTTGACAGTGAGTCACCGACAGTATTGAGTGGTACTCGGGGTGGCTTTGCAGTTGCTGGTGGTGATTGCCACTTGGAATGGCCCCCAGGGACCAGCAAGTTCGAATGCTGAGCCTCTCCTACCCTGAGGCTGCTAACCCTGCCTGGAAGGCACATGGGACTTAGCCCTGGCCGGCCCTGGCTTCCTGGGGTAGAGACCAAGGCTGCTGGTGCTGTCTGAGCTGTTGAAACAGTGCAGCCCCAAGTTCTGCAGGAACCTTAAGGGTGGCTCACCCTGACCCCATCCCCAAAAGCCCCCTGGGCCCCCCAGGACACCCACGAGGAGCTGTTTGGCCCTTCCCATCTGCCCAGCATGACAGAGTGGGAAGGGGCAGGGCCAGTGGGAGTAGCACTGCAGAAGGTGACGTTTCCAGTACTGTGACTCCACCCTTATTTGCCTGTGTGACTTCGGGCAGGTTACCCAGTATCCCTGAGCCCCAGCTTTCTCGTCTGTTAAATGGGGATACAGACATCCATAACTTAAAAGGTTTGTTTATCTATTTGAAAGGCAGAGTTAGAGGGAGAGACAGATCTTCCATCCGCTGGTTCACTCCCCCTAAATGGCTGCAGTGGCTGGGGCTGGGCCAGGCTGAAGCCAGGGCCTAGAATTCCACCTGGGTCTTCCACATTGATGGCAGGGGTCCAAGCACTTACGCTGTCTTCCACTGCTTTCCCAACTGCACCATCAGGGAGCTGGAACAGTTGGGACTTGACCTGGTGCTCACGTGGGATGCCAGCCTCATAGGTGGCAATTTAATCCGTTGGACCACAGTGCTGACCTGACGTGGTTTATTTTGACTTTGTGATGGTGCAAAACTGGTACGCATTCAGCAGAAACTGCACTTCTTTTTGTTTGTTTGTTTGTTTGTTTTAAAAAACTATTTTATTTATTTGAAAGAGTTAGAGAGGTAGAGACAGAGAGAGGTCTTCCATCCGCTGGTTCATTCCCCATATGGCAGCAACGGCCGGAGCTGCACCGATCCAAAGCCAGGAGCCAAGAGTTTGGAGCTTCTTCTGGGTCTTCCACACGGGTGCAGGGTCCCAAGGACTTGGGCCATCTTCTTCTGCTTTCCCAGGCCACAGAAGAGAGCTGGATTGGAAGTGGAGCAGCCGGGACTAGAACCGGCCCCCATTGGGATTCTGGCCACAACGCTGGCCCCAAAACTGCACTTCTTATTTTGAATCTGGACGTGTCCCTGGACTACAGGAGCCATGAACCTTCCTAGAGACCCTAGGCAGCGGCCACCGATGCGATCACTAGGGCAGCCGTTGAGTCAGGGCCCTGCACTGTGTTTGGTACCTGGGATCCTCAGGGCTGTGTCAGGTGGTTTTGCCCAACCGTAGGTTGCTGTAAGTGTCCTGAGCACGTTTGGGGTAAGTGAGGCTTATCAATGCGCTTTCGACTGAGGGTCTTTTCAGTTTATGATGAGTTGAGGAGCATCTCTGATGAGTATGCGCCCTTCCCAGCACGGTGAGGAGTGTAGGCCAACCCCCTTGGCACGCTGGGGAGTCCTCCACAGATTCCAGGGGCCACTGGTTATTACTGAGTCCAGCCACATGAAAAGTCCTTCTGCCAAAATGTGCAAGAGAAAAAAGATGTCAAAGAAGAAGAAAAGGAGGAAAAAGGAACTGACTTGGGGCCAGCACTGTGGCATAGCCGGTGAAGCCACTGCCTGCAGCGCCAGCATCCCGTCTGGATGCCGACTGTGTCCCAGCTGCTCCACTTCCCATCCAGCTCCCTGCTAATGGCCTGGGAAAAGCAGTGGAAGATGGCCCAGGAGTTTGGGCCCCTGCCACCCATGTGGGAGACCCGGAAAAAGCTGCTGGCTTCAACCTGGCCCAACGCTGGCCATTGTGGTCATTTGGGGAGTGAACTGGCAGATGGAAGAGTCAGTCTCTCTCTCTTTGTAACTCTGACTTTTGAAATAATAAGTAAGTCTTTTATAAAGAAAGGAGATAAGTTGGGTTGGAAAGTAGACATGCTTTGAAAAGCTGGTGGGATCTGTGGGTGAGCTGTGTTTGGGTAGCACATGATTATAGCACTTGGGGGGAGGAATGTGTGGGGAGGGGAGACACATGGGGGTGGGGGCAGATGCACACTCTTGGGTTTCAGAAGCTGAAGTTGTAAATGTTTTTAAATAACTTTTTCAATGATCTTTAAGTTACACGTTTACAATTTTGCTTTTACAATTCCTGCTTTTTAAATATGTTAGACTTACTATTTTAAAACAACTGAAAACTTCAGGACAATTGAGAAGACAGAACCGAGGGTTCTGCACACGGCACACCTGGTCTTCCCTGTAGTTAGCGTCTACGGCAGTAGAGGGCATTGGGTACGATGGTGAAACACCATCATCAAAGGCCGCACTTTGGTTCGCCTTCTTCACCTAACGTCCTTTTGCTGTCCCGCAGTCCCCCCAGGGCAGCTCATCACCCTGAGCTGTCCTGTCGTCTTCGGCCCCTCTTGGCTGTGACAGGTCCTCGGTCGTGTCTTGTTTGTGGTGACCTTCAGGCGTGCCAGTCGGGGATCATGGAGATGACCCTCTACTGGAATTCGTAGATGCCTTAAAATAACGCGTGCAGTTAAGAATACTAGAATATAGGTGCTGGCTGTTTTGATTTTTTGTTTTTTAGTTTTTACTTACCTACTTGAGAGACAGAGATCTTCTATCCACTGGTTCACTGCCCCAGGTGCCAGCTCGTGCTGGGTCAGGCCAAAGTTGGGAGCCAGAAACTCAATCCCAGTCTTCCATGTGGGTGGCAGGGACCCAACTACTTGAGCCATCGCTGCTGGCTCCCAGGATCAGCATCAGCAGAAAGCCTGAGTCCAGAGCCGGAGCCCCAGTTATCAAGCCCAGGTGCCCCAGTGTGGGACCAAGGTGTATCTGGAATCTTAACCACTAGGCCAAGTGCTCACCCTGGGGTTGACTGGTTTGATGGAGAAAAAAAAAAATGCTTTCTTTTTTTTTTTTTAAGATTTATTTATTTGAAAGTAATAGTTACACAGAGAGAAAAGGAGAGGGAGAGAGGGAGAGAGAGAGAGAGAGAGAGAGAGGTCTTCCATCCGCTGGTTCACTCCCCAGTTGGCCACAACAGCTGGAGCTGCACCGATCTGAAGCCAGGAGCTTCCTCTGAGTCTCCCACATGGTGCAGGGGCCCAAGGACTTGGACCATCCTCCATTGCTTTCCCAGGCCATAGCAGAGAGCTGGATCAGAAGTGGAGCAGCCAGGATTTGAACCGGCGCCCATATGGAATGCTGGCACAGCAGGCTGCGGCTTCACCCACTACGCCACAGTGCCAGCACCTAAATATTTTTCTTTTTCTTGAAAATGGTCACTTGGCCATCGGCCTCAGCACCCCGACTTCTGGGGCAGGCATGGGGCCCATGAGTCACAGTCTCCCCTTAGCTTCTCCTCGCCCCTGTGGCTGCTCCGCCACTCCTATGAGCTGCCCTCTCTGTGCTACTCATCCGGTTCACAAACAGGGCAGGGACGAACCATAGCCCTGTTGGTACCCAGAGACCTTGGCCTGACCACACCAGCTGTGGCAGTTGGACAGCAGGGCTGCAGCTTCGTCAGATGTCTGAAGGTCAGGTCACCCCTGGTGTGGCAGCAGGGGTGAGGAGACTGTCCCCACACACTTTCCCCTGAAGCCTGGGGCCCCGCTGCTGCCCAGGGCCCTGGGATCGGGGGTGGGGGTCAGAGGAGGGGATGTTTCACCTGGGCAGGTGCTCCCTGAGCGTTGCCACTCGCTTTACCCGCTGTGGCCTCTGTCCCCTTGTCTCTGCGATGAGAGAGCTGGGTCAGCTCTTCCTAAGACCTGACTACCTCTGTGACTCTGAAACCTGCTGTCGCCTCCCCTGCATCCCCCGAGTCCATTCTGCATCCCCCCTCCCCAAGCTCCTGCTGGACGCCTATTTGTGAGCAAGGACATGTCTGCTTCGAGGTCCTGGGCGCCTTGTCCAGGTGTCCAGCTTCAGTTCCCAACTGAGGGGTCCCTCCCAGGGCATTCAGAAGCAAGCTGGCCTGCGGTCTGCAGGGGTCATGGCCGGCAGCACCTAGGGCGATGGCGCCCAGGAGGAGGTGGCTGGCATTGCCTCTGGCTGGCCTGGCCAGCAGACGTGTGCTCAGGCAGATACTTGACCAGCACTGAAACAGAATGGGTAGCAGTGATGGAATGTTCCGGATCTGCACTGCCCAGTCAGGTAGTCACTGGCCACCTGTGGTTGTTGAGCACTTGCGATGTGACGAATGAATGCAATGAATTTGTAATTTATTGTCACCGGTCATTCGGCAGCACAGCAGACAAGTGAGCTTTGGGACCCAGCCTCTGTCCTTTGTTCCCTGGGCTGGGCTGGACTGGGCTGGGCTGGACTGGGCTGGGCTGGGCTGGGCCGGACTGGGCCGGACTGGGCTGGACTGGGCTGGGCCAGACTGGGCTGGGCTGGCCTGAGCCAGGCCAGGCCAGGCCTCACAGCAGAGCCCTCCCTGCGAGGCACAGATGCAGGTCACTGCCTGCAAGCATCAGGGTCAAGTGCAAGGTTTGGTTGTCCAAGAGTTAGGGGCTGGCCTCTCGGTTCTGCCACTCATGAATGCCGTCGATATTTTGAGTAAATAGCCTCTAGTCTTGGTTCTTTGTCCTTAAAATGCGGATAACAAAATCTGCCGGGGTCCGGGGAGGCGGTGAGCTGATACTGGAATCAGGCATGAAAAGCTTGGAGCGCCGGGGGTGATGTGCAGAAAGGGGTCTGCAAATTCGGATTGCGGGGTATCCTCAGGGACCGGGTGTCTGTGGGAGCACTGCCACGGGAGATGGAGCTGCGTTGTGCTGGGTCCCAGCCCTGGCCCTGGGCATCGGTAGCCACTGACGTTTTGGAGAAGGGTGTGGTGGAGGAAGCAGTGTTCAGGGAAAACCTCCAGAAACTCAGTGAAGTCTCTGCTCCAACTTTCTGAGCTCATGCGATGGTCACTGCTTCCTAGTGTCGCCCCCAAAGGGCCAGAGGTCCTTCCATGCCACAGAGCTGGGACTCTCCCCTCTCCCGACACAGGCACCTGCCTCGGGGACCCTGTGGTTCTCAGCCACAGTGTCAGAACAGCGAGGCGTGTGTCCGTCCCTCTCCTCTTCCCACACAGCGGGAAACTTTAAGACCACGTGACTGAACGGTGTCTCTGTGGGTCCCTTGTTTCTCTGCGGAGCAGGATCTGAGTGAGAGCATCGCCGGCATTCCTTCCTGCTGGGCCAGCCCTCTGTGTGACGTTGCTCCTGCACTTTGCCGTCCCCGCCCCAGAGGGACCACCTTCTGTTAGCCCAGCCCCGTGAGTGCCCCTGCGAGTCAGAAACATAGGTGTACGTAGGTATGCAGCCGCCTGCTTCCTCCAGGAGGTGAAGAGGGGAAGTCCTGGAAGAGCGGGGACTCAGGACAGAGCTGGCAGCCAAGGATCGTGCTCCCCCGTCCCCTCCTGTGGGGTCTGTGACAGCGCAGTGATCAGGGGAGGGAAGTGCTGGGGGCCCTGGGATTGGGTAGTGACCATGGGGCCAGGGCCTGGCGGGGGCAAGGCTGCAGGGAACCGGCATCCTCCTGGAGCAGGAACGGCTGGGAAAGGAAGGGGCTCAGCTTCCACAGCCGCCACTTGACAGTGTGTGTGCGTGTGTGTGTGTGTGTGTGTGCGCGCATGCACGTTAGGGGTGACCTGCAGGCCCCAGCATCGTCACCTCCGGCTATGGGGGGCATGGGGTAGGACCCTGTGTGTTAAGGGCTGGGAGGTGAGTCAAGTCCAGGGCCTCCCCCCAGCCCCTGATAGGAAAAGAGGTGATGTGCGTGGGCGGAGAACTCGCGGCCCAGGGTCGCCTGTTCTGGGCTCTGCCAGACGCTGCAGGGAGTAAGTGGAAAGTGGCCCAGAGTGACTCATCAACTGCCACCCCCCCCAGCCTGGGACCAGGTGTCCTCCAGGGAAGCCCTCGCCCGCCAGTGCTGGGGGTGGGGAGTGGGGCTCCTGTGTAGCTTTCCTCCCCCATGCTGCCCCTTCTGGGCAGGGTGTTAAGATACTGTGGTCTCAGGGAGGGTTAAGAGGTGGCCTGGCAGCCGTCAGGTCTGGGCCAGCCTGTCGCTTCTCTAAGGCAGCAGACAGATTTGAGACAGAGTCTTGGCCCAGTCTTTTTTTTTTTTTTTTTAATTTTTTTGACAGGCAGAGTGGACAGTGAGAGAGAGAGAGACAGAGAGAAAGGTCTTCCTTTGCCGTTGGTTCACCCTCCAATGGCCGCCGCGGCCAGCGCGCTGCGGCTGGTGCACCGCGCTGATCCGATGGCAGGAGCCAGGTACTTCACCTGGTCTCCCATGGGGTGCAGGGCCCAAGCACTTGGGCCATCCTCCACTGTACTCCCTGGCCACAGCAGAGAGCTGACCTGGAAGGGGGGCAACCGGGACAGAATCCAGCGCCCCGACCGGGACTAGAACCCGATGTGCTGGCGCCGCAAGGCGGAGGATTAGCCTAGTGAGCCGCGGCGCCGGCCCTTGGCCCGGTCTTGACCACCGTCTTGGCCCACGTGAATCCCCCTGGGGTAGCTGTCCTGTGCAGTAGTCTGTGTTTAGCAGCAGCTTTGGCCCTTGTGACAGCCACAGATGCCGCCAGGGGTTCCCAGAGGGAGGGGGATGGGAAGGGCCCCTTGAAGACCACTGCAGGGGTCCAGGGGGAAATGTGGAAATGTTAAAGGGGGAGGTCACTGGGCACCAGGGCACAGAGTGCCCGTGCTGAGCCGTGAAGATCCCCAAACAGGACATGGCCAGGCAGGGATCAGGTGCTGAAGACAAACTGGTGCACTTTCCAGCATTGCTGCAGCCTCACGAAGCCACAGCTGGGAGTCGGCTCTGTAGGACGGGCGAGCACTGGGAGCGTGCAGCGTGCAGCGTGGGGCCACATTGCTGGGATGTTTGAGCTTGTGGGAGCCGGCACTCCTCCTGCCAGCCATGCAGGAGACGGCCCCACCCCCTAGCCTCGAGAATGCCTCCCAGGCAGGCCTGTCTGTCTCCTCAGCTTCCTGGCCCAGGTGCCCTTCCTGGGAGCACACGTGGGAGACTGTAGGACACATCTCGGTCCCGAGGTGTCCCCAAGGGCCGCAGAGTGTTTGGGTGTCTTGCAAATCCTGATGCCTCTCTTGGCGTTGGCTCCCTCTTCTTGCTGGCTCTACCAGAGGTGGCACCTGTTAGCAGGTGCATGTTACTGTGCCTGGCCTGAGTTAGATTTCAGACTCCCAGGCACTGAGTTTAGGAAGGTCCCTGTCTTACTGCATCTGCATCCAGTGTGTAGCAGCCCACCCCAAAATAAATGACTTGAGACGGTGGTCATTTTATCATTCTGGAAGCTGAGTGGCTGAGCTAGGTGACTTCCAGGGTCTCTCAGGAGAGTACAATCAGACAAGGGTGGAGATGTGGTTGCCTAAAGCCCCCTTGCCCGCATGTCTGGGGCTGAGACTGGAGGTGGATCAGCTGGGGCTCCAGGGAGCTTGATTCTTACGTGGTCTATGCCGTGGGCTTGAAGGGAGCTGAGCTTGCACAGTGGTAACATCCCGAGAGAGTCGAGGAAGCTGGCTCGCCCCAGATGACCTGCGCTCAGGAGTCACATAGCGTCACTTTGGCAGATCCTGCTCTTTGAGATGGACAAAGTTCTGCCCAGGTTCAAGGGGAAGGGACATAGGCCCCACTTCCCCATGGGGAATGGAACATTCTGGAAGAGTGTGGGAGACTAGAACTATTATCGCTGCCATTTTGCTCCTCTTTGAACACCAGCCTTCTTGTCCTTTACCCAGGTGACCACAGCTACTTAGTCCATCATGGTTTGGGGGAGGCAGGGAAATTCTGGGGCTCCCAATATGCAAGGCAGTGGGTAACCCCCAAGCGTTTCTGAGACACTCCCAGGGCCTGAGTGCCCTGACGGCACAGGCCAGCCATCGCCTCTCTGTTTCTGTTTGTCAGCTTTACTGGGTGCCCGGTATAGGAAGAGCAGTGCCTGGGGCTTCAGGCCAGACAGAGAAGACAGAATAAAAACAGTGCCCCCTCTCTATTCAAGACCCTTGTCTCAGCCTCCTGTGCCAACCTTGGCCAGTCCTCTCCATCCCAGGTCTTTAATTTGTCCCCAAGCCTCCCTGTCCTCCAGGCCTTAATTCTCCCCTGTAGTGCTGATCGGGTTCTCTGTCCATCTCTAATTCACTTTGGACGTTCCTGCCAGAAACCCCAGTGTGCAGGGAGCTGAGGGGATGACCAGTGTTAGGTTTTGGTGGTGAAGTGCTGGAATGCTGGGGTCCCACGAAGGGGAACAGCCAGGGGTGACAGGGGACACCCCAAGGAGGAGTCCCCAGGATGGTTGTGAATGGAGAGGGGTAGGGGAGGCATAAGGCATCCATGCCTAAGGCAGCGGGAGCAGTGTGTTCTGCAGCGGGAGGTGGTTCATTCTGGACAGCTCAAGTGCCGTGTGCCCCGAGGGCCTGGTGCAGAAGTGGAAGTGGCGAGGAGCTCTTGGCTTAAACTCCCTGCAGTCCCAGTTCCTACCAGAGCTCAGCCTTCTCGGCCCACCCAGCACAGCCTGTCCTGCTACCTGCTGGCCCTGCACTGTGCTCCCCGCCCCCACTCCTGTCGGGTCTCTGCCCTGGACCTCGCTCCCTGAAGAAGCTCCACCCCCTAGCCCTTAGGGCTCAGTCCCAGCTCCTCTGCCCCTGGGCACCCAGGCAGCCTGCTCAGATTGCAAGCCTAGCACACTCACTGCCACCATCTGACCATGTTCCACAGCTGTGTGCCGGCTGGGAGCTGGCCTCTGAAATAGCCCTTTGGAGTCAGGGGAGAAGAAAGACATGAGTGCCTGGGAGGCCAGGGGTGCCCAGAGGAGGGTGGGGCCCCTGGTGAGGAGTCACGATGGGGGTGCAGAGGCAGGGAGGGCTTCTGTGAGCAGGGCTGGCGCTGGGCACCGGGCAGGGCGTTCTGTCTGCCGCTCCAGGAGGAAGGACTTCCTGGGCCTGGTTCTGGCGTGGGGGTGTTTACAGCAATGAGGACCTGCTCCCCGCTGCAGGCCTGGGGACTGTGATGAGCCAGACTCCGTCCCTCTGGGGTGGTCGGCGGGCCGCTGCATCTGTGGTGAGATGGTCACGGCGGGGACAGGTGCATCAGAAGCCCAGCATACCCTGGGCTTCCTGGGTGGCGCCCCAGCTCTGCCCCACTTTCCTGTTTGTGACGGAAAGGCGGTCGTGGTGGAAGGGAAAGAACAAGAAAACAAAAATATTATGGGAGAGCCACCAGCGCCACAAGTATGAGTAACGGGCTGCAGCCCCTCCCCACAGAGCCCCCGCCGGCTGCAGCTGTGCACAGAGCTGACCCTCGAACAGGAGGCCAGGGCCAGGCTGCAGCTGTGGAAACTTACTAATGTGGCCTGGATGAATTTAGCTTCTCAGGAGAGGGCCCCGAGCATAAAGGGGCATTCATCAGGTCTGTCTGGGAGGGTGTCCTCGTCGCAGGTCCTGTCTGAGGCGTGGGTGTGCAGGACAAGCTGCAGATTCCTGGGCTGCTCACCCAGGCGTCTGAGGAGGGGGAGCCGCCTGCAGACAGCGAAGCCCTCTACCCAGGGTGAGGCAGCCGGCCTCGAGGTCCAAAAGTCTCACTGGGGCCTCCTTTCCCCAAACAGTGGGGGCACAGGAGAGAGCGTGAATTTGGAAGCACACAAAAGGGACCGGTGAGGCCAGCAGGTACCCCAGAGGTGGGGCGGAGAGGATGTGACTAAGCAGCTGTGGATCAGCTGAAGAAGCAGTGGTCAGAGCTCCCCGGGAGGACCCACAGTCCAGGCAGGGGATGGACTGCCGCTCCACTGGTCTTGTGTTGTGGGGGACAAGGCGGAAAAGGGGCTGCAAAGCCAGCCTTGCCCCCGGTGAGGGAGGGGCTGTGAGGGGCAGCAGCACCCTGCAGGCTCCCCTGGGGTCCGAGCTTGCACCTGCAGCCCCCAGTGCTCTTCCCTTCCTCTTTTTCCTGCTTTTTGGGACCTGCCCCCTACTCCTTCCAGAGAGCTTACAGAGGCCCAGGATGCAGACAGACCCCATAGCCCTCAGCCCTCCTCACTGAAGCCCTCCCCTCCCCTCCCCTCCTCTTCCTCCCTTCCCTCCCCTTCCTTCCCTCCCCTCCCTTCCCCTCCTCCCCTTCTCTCCCTTCCCCTCCCCTTCTCCCCTTCTCTCTCTTCCCTTCCCCTCCCCTCTCTTCCCTTCCCCTCCCTTCCCCTCCCCTCTTCTCTCCTCCTCTCCTCTCGCCTCCCTCCTCTCTTCTCCCCTCCCCTCCCCTCTTCTCCCCTCTCCTCCTCTTGCCTTCCCTCCTCTCCCCTCCCCTCTTTTCCCCTCCCCTCCCCTCCTCTCCCCTCTCCTCTCGCCTCCCCTTCGCTCCCCTCCCCTCTTCTCCCCTCCCCTCCCTCTCCTCTCCTCTCCCCTCCCTCTCCTTTCCCCTCCCCTCCCCTCCCTCTCCTTTCCCCTCCCCTCCCCTCCCTCTCCTTTCCCCTCCCCTCCCCTCCCTCTCCTTTCCCCTCCCCTCCCTCTCCTTTCCCCTCCCCTCCCTCTCCTTTCCCCTCCCCTCCCTTCCCTCTCCTCTCTTCTCCCCTCCTCTCCCCTCTTCTCCTCTCCCCTCCCCTCCTCTCCTCTCTTCTCCCTTCCCCTCTCCTTCCCCTCCCCTCCCTTCTCCCATCCTCTTCCCTCCCCTCCTCTCCCCTCTTCTCCTCTCCCCTCCTCTCCTCTCTTCTCCCTTCCCCTCTCCTTCCCCTCCCCTCTACTCCCCTTCCATCTACCACCTCTCCTTCCCTTTCCAATCCCCTCCCCTCCCATACTCCATCCCTCCACTCCCCTTTCCTCCCCCTTCCCACCTCTCCCCTCCTCCCCCACTCTCCTCCCACTCCCTTCCACCCCTCCCCTCTCCTCCCCCCTCACCTCTCCTTCCTTCCCTTCCCCTTCTCCCCTCTCCCCATCTCTTCCCCCTCTTCCTCTCCTCCCCCTTCCTTCCATTCCCCTCCCCTCCTCACTCCCCTCCCCTCCTCTCTTCCTGCCTCTCCTCCCCCCACTCCATCCCTTCCCCTTCCACCTTCCTCTTCCCTCCCAAGGGGATAGGCAGCCTGCACAGGGACATCTGTGAGCCTGCCACAGCGAGCGAGCATACCAGCTCACTTGCTTGGGACCCCTGTCCGCCCAGCTCGGCAGCAGCCCTGCCCCGAGTTCCCCCTTGGCCTGCAGGCCACAGGGCCCCTGAGGAGCCTGCCTCCTCCTTGTGTGCGTGGCGGAGCGGTGCTGGGACAGGACAGGGGACAGTGCCTGCGGAGGGAGGGGCTCAGGAAGGGCGATCCCAAGGGGCTGAGCTGGGGGAACAAAGGCAGGCAGAGGGGAGTGAGAGGCCAGCCAAGAGCCCAGGATCCAAGGAACCTGGAGATGGATGGGCCAGCAGGTGCTGCCTCGGGGCCAGGAGGCAGAAGATGTGCAGGCAGGTGGCAGCCAGGGTAAGACACCAGGGTCGGAACAGTGAGTTTAGCTCTTCTGAGAGAACAGACGTGAACCCGGCCCCTAGTGAGACGGGCCTCTTGCAGGGACCCTGGAGGCCCACTGGGGGAAGGCAGGACATCTTGGTGCCAACCCAAGCAAACGATAAGGAGGCAAGTGCGGCCTCGGGACCCTTGCTGACCACCAGCTAACCTTGCTGGCTGCAGACCCCTGGAACCCTGCTCCTTCCGGTGTCCGCTGGAAACCTTTCAGGCATTTGCACATCGGGGCGTTTAAACCCAAGGGTTCCTCTCCCATGGGTGTTTGCAGGCTGAGTGTGATCCCTCGACGTGGGGTGTTAGCTCTTTCTCCTGCTCAGGAGATGGAGACCAGAAGCAGTGATGTTTGTGGAGGAAGGGGGCAGGCAGCCCCTAAGCATGAGGGACGCCCAGGTGGACTTGTCCTAGGTAGCAGGCAGGCAGAAAAGTCCCCATCCCTCTCCCCAGCTGCTCAGGCTGTGCTAGCTAGCTCTGGGGAGCGCACAGAGGACAGAGTGGCCCACCTGTGTCCCTGGAGCCTGCAGCTGTGAGCCCACTGCTGGTGTCCTGGTGTCGATGACAGTTTATGAGACCGGGCACCACGGTGAGAAGAGAAGAAGCAAAAGAAGGAAAGAGTGGGAAACAGAGAAGCTCCAGGCAAACCAAGGGGCTGGTAGAGAGAGAGCGAGCCACTGAGGTGTCGTCGTCTTGGGGGTATTCGTATGTCATCTCCGAAGAGCAAATGCAGGGGTTGTGTTAGCTACTGCAAAGGCAGGGGCGGTCTTAATGGAGCCTTTTCCAACTTGTTTTTGTCAAAACCGGAATCTTACTGTCGTTTGGCAAATATTTGTCACATGGGCATCCATCCTGTGTTGTTTGCTGTGTGCATGCTGGCAAGGAGCTGTGGGGTGGAGTTGGTCTGGCCTGCTTCTAGTTGCATGCTCCCTCATGGGGAACCCCCAGCAGGCCCTGGCTGACACGGCCGTGGCCATCGGTCATCCCTAGCAGCCGCCTGACTCCCCGGGGAGGCGCAGGGGCTGTTAGATGGGCAGTGCCCCTGCGCTGACCCCTCTCCCCCTATTCTTGTCCCACAGGCTGGCCAGGAGGGGCGCATGAGGGCCAGTGAGTCAGAGTGCCTTAGTGTTTGCAAAGGCCACGCCTCATTCCACGAACCAGGGGCGCAAACCCTGACCCACAAACCATAAAGGAAAATAGCCCTAAAGCAAAGACAGTCCAGAAAGAAGAGGGTTCAGGTCTGGAGAGAACAAGGCCGGGGGCTGTCCAGGGCACCTCAGCTGCTGCAGGCACTCGCCCGAGGGCCGTGGACACATCTCCTGTGGCCTTGGGGAAGTCGTGGAGAACCCACCAGGCAGGCCCAGAGGGCCCGGGGGATGCTGGCTGTGTGAGACATCAATGGGGAGAGGGTGGTTCTGGGCGCCCCTAAGTCTGAGCTTGCACCACCCCACCCCCACCACCTTGTGAGATTTTTGAGGTGCTCCGAGGCGTCTCCGCACTTGACCTGGTTAGCTGTGTGTTTCGCAAGCTTACCTGACCATAGAACGTTCCCTCAAGGAACTCCCACTCACTTCTTGAGGACGGAGTTTCCCCAGAACGCACTCTGGAGAGACACCGGAATAAGCCAGATGACTGGCTGCTCCTGTCTCGAGGACTTCCACCATAAAGCAGCATTTGCATCTCCGAATAACTGACAGGAAGCTCTCCGTTTGGCCTGTGAGCAGGACACAGTCTGGAGGATGTATTGAGGGCACTAAACTAAGGCTTTCGGTCATAAAAACGATCATCTGAGTGCACAAAAGGCTACATATTGCTCATTTCCTTACCCATCACCCGGAAATCCCTCCAGGTCGCAAAGTTCTGCCTCACCCAAGGGAGAGGCACTGTGCCGGCCTCTTTTTTCCTCCCCCTTTTGTGTTTCCTATTTTTCTGTGTGGCACAGCAGGTGCACACTGCTCTGTGCCTTGCTTGGTTTTATGTGATGTCTCTGGGAGATCCCAGCGTCCCGGTTCCCTTTTACAGTTGTGGAGGTGTTCCCTACGCAGACGGCCCGCTGTGAGGGCGTGGCCGGCTGTTTCCCAAGCCGCCGTGGCGACAGTGCGGCCTGGCGCTGCTGTGTGTCCTGCGTGTGTGTCTACAGGCGGGCTCGTGGCTGGTTGGGCAGGTGGCTCGTGGCCTTTAGGGAGATGGCCCCCATGAGAGAGGTGTCTCCCGCGCCTCTCCAGATCGTCACGCTGTTTGATCTTTGTAATCTGAAAGGTGAAAGCGGTATCTCGGTGTAGTTTTTCTTCACATTTCTTGTATGGTGTGTGAGGATGAGCACCTTTTTCTTTGAAGGCTTATATGTTTATTTGAAAGGCAGAAAGATGGGGGGGGGGCGGGGCGGGGAGACAGAGAGATCCTCCACCTGCTGGTTCACTCCCCCGTTGGCCACAACAGCAGGGCTGGGCCAGGCTGAATCCAGGAGCCTGCAACTCCATCCAGGTCTCCCACACGCGTGGCAGGGCCCAAGGATTTTAGACGTGTTCCGCTGCTTTCCCAGGTGCATAGCATGGAGCTGGATTGGAAAATGCAGTAGCAGGGAGTGGAACCTGGCACTCTGACATGGAGTGTGGTGATGCACTGACCACCTGCCTTTTTTTTTTTTCTTTTTTTTTTTTAAAGATTTATTTATTTGACAGGCAGAGTTACAGACAGGTAGAGAAAGAGAGAGAGAGGTCTTCCATCTGATGGTTCACTTCCCAATCGGTTCCAACAGCAGAAGCTGTGCCAATCTGAAGCCAGGAGCCAGGAACTTCCTCCAGGTTTCCCACAAGGGTGCAGGGGCCCAAGGACTTGGGCCGTCTTCTACTGCCTTCTCAGGCCATAGCAGAAAGCCTCCCTTGATGTAGTCAAGAAAAGAAACTTCCGTTTCTACCAAGAGGGAGAGTAACGTTACTGTTCCAGAATTGGTATACTTTTTCTTTTTTCCTTTCTTTTTGGGATTCACCACCTCGTATACATTGAATTGGGACTGCCCTCTACAAAGTTCCCGGTAGCTCGTTGTAAATTCTCCAATGACAACGTGACGAGGCACTGTTAGTGAAGAGTTAGTGAAGAGTTAACCTATTAAGAGTCATTAATGTGTTCTTTCTCTGTTAGCTCTGCTTATATACCCGCCCATTTTTCTAGTAGGCTCTGATCCTTTTTCTCTTTTTATCCTAGAAAAGTTAACCTGTGAGCTGAGATCAGAAAAACAGATATTTTTTTCTGTGTCATTTTTTTTTTCTCTTTGGTAGAGCATTTTGTGGTTTTTACCATGTAATTTTTTTTTTTTACTTTAGTTGAATTTATCTTATTTTGAACCAAAATATTAGCTTTAAAATTTTATAGCTTCCAGACCATCATTAGCTATCCCGTCTCCACTCTGAGATTATACCAAAATTCTCACATTGTCTCCTGGAATGTTTATGAATTCATACAGCTGTTATGTTTATATTAAACCCCATTATGATATATATCTTAAAATATAAATAAGATACATTATGTAAACCATGAGGTACAAAGAACACAAAAGGCCAGGTTTATCACATTTATGTGCAGATAATGTGCACATGAAAATATGTACATAAGTATACTGTTAGCTGTTGATCTATAAGAATTACTCCATTTAGAATTTGTCCTTGTGACAAGACGAACTGCAGCTTGGTTTCTTGCTGCATGGACGCTCAGTTCCAGTGCCACTCGGACATGGCGCTCTCAACCAAGTCCCCGCGTGGGTACCTTCCCTGGACGTTGTGAGCTCAGACACTGTGCTGCACCGTGTGATCGCAGCAGCCTGACGCACACTGCAGCGGCGGATGGTGCTCCCTTCCCTTTCAGATTGTTTTCTGGCTGTGCTTTGGCTTCAATTTTTCCTTATAAACCTTAGAATCAACTAAGTTCCAAATGTTTCTTAAATCGTATTACTACTATTATATTAAGTGTATAGGTAACTTAAGAGGAAATAGCATTTTTGTGATAAATTTGAGGCAAGACTATGGGCCAGTTTTTTAAAACAGAGGTGAATGATGGTCTGAGCCCCTCCAGGAGCCAGGGAGGTCCCCTCTGGGGGCTCCACGCTCCCCTGGGGGCTGAGCCCCACCAGCAGCTGCAGAGGTCCAGGGACACCCAGCTCCCGCAGGAGAGCAGGATGGAGGGTGGAGACTGGACGTGGCAGCTGCGTGGAAAGACAGCTGCGAGGCGTCAGATGCTTGGGCCCCAGGAGGTGCTCGGTCCCCAGGAGGATTGTTTCTGCTCTGAGATAAGTGGGGTCATTACAGATGGAGAGTTAGCAACAGATAAGAAGGGTAAACAGACTTTTTACCTGGACTGGGAGGCCACAGGCTTCCAACTACTGGAAAACTCACCAGGAGGCAGGCTGGGAGCTCTGCAGAGCATTGGAACCAGCCAGCCTTGGTTTTATCCAGACTAGTATATAACTGCCCCAAACTCGCTCAGCACAGGGAGACTCCATGGAGTCATGTGGGGGCACCCAGAAGAGAAGGGTTCCCAGAAGTTATCTTAGGGGAGGTGGATTCTGACATTGATGGGGAGTGCCCCAGGCAGGGCACACTGAAGGAGGCTACTGCTGATGGGGCTGTGTAACAGGTGTCCTTGAGGGAAGAAGCCCTGTAGCAGATACAGGCCAACCAGGTGGAATGAGAAGGACAACACCGTACAGCCCCCAGGGTACATCAAGTCACCTGTCAAGGACAGATGGCCCCAAAACAGTGTCCTTTGAAGTTGAAGTAGGTGACTTTGAAATGACGGCAGCCTATTTGTAGCTTATCTATGCAAACTTATCTGTTAAAAACATGGGTGTGCTTTACACAAGCAGACCTGGAAGCCACTATTAGCTGGGACTGGGGGGTGCACCACAACCTCCTTTTCCTCGCCTGTGAAATAGGAGGATAATGGTAGCTACCTGGAGCTGTTTTGTGACTATGAAATGAGCTAATGCAACCATGCACGCAAAGAGTTCGCTCAGGGCCTGGCCCACAGTAAGCCCTAGTGAACAGAGCTGTTAGGATCCTTGTGTGCAGATCTTCTTCCTGGGAAAGCTTTTATGAGCAGATATTAAAATAAATAAAAGAAATTGGGTGATAAGGGCACTTCCTGACTTAGTTAAAAATATTTTGCTCGCTGGGGTGAGGGAGAGAAGTAAGGAATCAGAACTACACAACAGGACTTCAGATGCTTCCACCTTAATGGTCTCCCTCAACTCCAGAAATTGGGAAACGAATGAAAAACTTTTGGGATCTTTGGAAAATGTTTCCTCCCAACAGCACCGAGCTCAGCACCACTGTCTGGGCCGGGTGAGGGCAGAGCACGCTGCTGTCTTGGTGAATTATGTCACGTGAAACAGGTGACAGGCTTAGTATTTCATGAAGCCATGGGTATTCGCTCTTAGAAACACAGTATAGCATTTAAGGAACCACCAGCTGGTTACCCCGTCGCTTGAAATTTGAGTTGCAGTCAGATATTCCTAGTGGGTCTCTCCTTAAAGGAATTTGATCCTTTTAACCAAAAGAAAGCACTATCAAGGTGTAGTTCCTACACAACACCCTGCATCTGTCTTTTTTAAAAAATGCTTGCTTTTTATTTTAATCTACTTGAAAGGCAGAGTCTCTCTCACACACAAACAACCCTACACCTGTCTTTCATTCACTGGTTCATTCCCCAAATGCCTGCAACAGCTGGGGCTGGGCCAGGCCGAAGCCAGGAGCCCAGAATTCCATCCAAGTCTCCCACTTGGATAGCAGGGGCCCTGGCACTTGAGCCATCCTCTGCTGCCTTCCTAGACACATTAGCATGAAGCTGGATTGGAAGTGGAGTAGCCGGGACTTGAACTGGCACTCCAGTACCAGATACAGGCGTCCCCGGTGGTGGCTCACCCCACTGCACCACAATGCCTACCTCTCAAAACTTGGCATTTGGATTCAGAGGCTCTGCGTGTGAGGCTTGCCAGTTACCTACTCCTTAGACTTCATCCCAAACAGCTGATAATCAGAACCATAACCACCTCATGAGATTACTGTGAGGACCAAATGAAACACGCATAACGTTCTTTCTTTGAAACATTCATTCGTGTATTTATTTTCATTTTATTTGAATGTTAGAGAGACAGAGATCTTCCATCCACTGGTTTCCTCCCCCAGATGCCTGTAACAGCTAGGACTGGCCAGGCCAAAGTCTCCCGTGTGGGTGGCAGGGACCCACGTATTTGAGCTGTCATCTGCTGCCTTCCAAGATGCACATTAGCAGGAAGTTGTAGCGGGAGTACAGGAGCTGGGACTTCAACCAGGCACTCCAGCATGGGCTGTGGCATCCTAACCACTGTGCCAAATGCTCACCCAAATGACCTTTCTAAACTGTCAAGTAGGGGGGAGCTTTGGCCTGGGGAGCTTTGGCCGTGTTCTGTTTCTGAGTGCCTGGGTTCAAGTCCCAGCCCTCCTCCTGACTCCATGACTCCAGCTGCCTGCTAATGTGAACCCTGGGAGGCAGCAGGTGATGGCTTAAGAACTTAAGTTCCTGCTACCCACGTGGGAGCCCTGGATTGAGTTCTCAGCTCCTGACTTCAGCTTGGCCCAAGCCTTTGGTGAATGAATCAGCTGATGGGAGATTTCTCTCTCTCTGCCTCTCAATTTTTTTTTTTTTTTTTTTTTTTTGTCAGGCAGAGTGGACAGTGAGAGAGAGAGAGACAGAGAGAAAGGTCTTCCTTTGCCGTTGGTTCACCCTCCAATGGCCGCCGCGGCCGGCGTGCTGCGGCCGGCGCACTGCGCTGATCCGATGGCAGGAGCCAGGAGCCAGGTGCTTTTCCTGGTCTCCCATGGGGTGCAGGGCCCAAGCACCTGGGCCATCCTCCACTGCACTCCCTGGCCACAGCAGAGGGCTGGCCTGGAAGAGGGGCAACCAGGACAGAATCCGGCGCCCCGACTGGGACTAGAACCCGGTGTGCCGGCACCGCTAGGCGGAGGATTAGCCTAGTGAGCCGCGGCGCCGGCCAATTTTTTTTTTTTTAATTTCAACTTAAACTGTGAAGTAGTATACCAATGGTAGTTACTTGTTATATATTTTTTCCACCTGTTGATGGAAAGAACATAGACTAGAAGTGGAGAGACCTGAGCTCCAGTCCTAGCCCTGCCGTGCCGGCCTCTGGAGCCAGGGAGATGTCCACAGGGCCCCTCCGTGTGGGGGGCAGGGTCAGTGCAGGACAGGAACGCAGGGCAGTCCTTCCATCAGGGCAACTTGCGTGTTCCCAGGAGGAGAGCAGGTGCAGTCCCAGCACCGCGGCCCACACAGGAGCCCTGGCAGGTGTCCCCATGCACAGCCTTGTCACTGGCATTTATGAGCCTCTGAGAGCTTCATGTGGCCATTTCTCAGTGTCCACGGGGGACGTCTCGCTGAGGAACCATCAGTGAACTTTGGTGACGTTCTTAATAAGCCTGTCAATTAGCAAAGGTAAACCCGACAGCGAATTAAACTCACCCGAGGCCATCTGCTGTCATTGTCACGACATTTTAGGAGCGTGCCTGCCCCAGGAGTGGGCTGAGCACCCCCAACCTCTTCCCAGACCCCTTTTGTTTGTACTGGGCAGCAGCACGCCCCCGCCCCCGCCCCCGCCCTGCGCTGTCTCGCACTGTCGCGGGCACCAGCTGCAGGACATGGGGATGCTGAGTGTTGCCGCGGCACCACGTGCATGCTGGTGCTCTCACCATGCCCCACTTTCATCCACCTTTCCCAGAGGAGGGTCCTGAGGCTCGGAGGGGCCAGGCGGCCCCACCCAGCCCTGCCCGGGAACCCTGGCAGACCCACAGACCTATGCACACCGACTCATGGCTGATCCACCTGCATCACCTGCACTCCTGCCGTTGTACCGCCTGCTGGCACTCTTCCTCATCTCTCAGCTCCTCTCCTGGGCGGAGTGGGCCACCTCAACCCCTTCCCATCTGTCACCATGTCCTCTTCCTCCCACCCAGGCTCCCTTTAGAGCCTGTCTTCCCAGGAGCCTCTGCTGGCCACACTGGCATCACTTACCCTGCAGACGGCCCTGGCTCCCAGGTGCCGGGCACAGGTCAGCCAGCTTGGGGTTCTGGGTCTGTCTGAGAGGGAATGTCCCCACCTCCACCCAGCCACCAGCACAACCAAAGCACTCCTCAAGGCGAGCATCTGGCGCAGCTGTTAAGATGCCGCCCGGGAAGCGGTTGCCCCGTATCAGTGCCTGGGGTCCTGATCCCAGCTCCCTGCTCACGCACACCCTGGGAGGCAGCTGGTGGTGGCTCAGGTACACGGAACCAGAGGCAGTTCCAGGCTCGTAGCTTGGCATGGCCTGGCCCTGGCTGCTGCAGGCATTTGAGGGATGACACCACGCAGGCCCGTCACACCCCCTCAGGGAGGCCCGTGTGCGGCAGCACCCGTCGGCTCAGGAGAGGTGAGGCTGGCACTGAGCATACCCGTGCTCTGTCCACAGGTGACTGCTGGCTGCTGGCGGCCATCGCCTCGCTGACCCTCAATGAGGAGGTCCTGGCCCGAGTCGTGCCCCTGGACCAGAGCTTCCAGGAGAACTACGCAGGCATCTTCCGCTTCCAGGTACCTCGGGACTGTGCCACGTCTCCTCACGGCCCCCTGGGTGGTCTCCACTAGTCAGCCCCTGGTGTCTGCAGACTCACAGGACCGCGGCCGGCCTGCAGAGGACACTGAGCGAATGCAGGGAGCTCCCAGGCCGCACACAGCCAGGGACCTGGCAGGGGGCCACAGAAGGGGCTCTTGGGACCTGAGGAGTGGGAAGAGCAGGGGTTCGGGGAGTAATTCATTCCCAAGTTACAGGATTTCTAGGAGGTGGTGTGGCGAGGACCCTACTGCAGCAGGAGGACTTGGAGGGACATCTCCCCAGAAGCCGGGGCCGGGGCGGAGGCTGGGGTCCCAGGGCTGCCCGCTCATGCCACCCCTCCCTCCCCGGTGCCCGCAGTTCTGGCAGTATGGCGAGTGGGTGGAGGTGGTGGTGGACGACCGGCTGCCCACCAAGGACGGGGAGCTGCTGTTCGTGCACTCGGCAGAGGGGAGCGAGTTCTGGAGCGCCCTGCTGGAGAAGGCCTACGCCAAGTAAGTGAGCGCACCCTGCGCCCGGGGCTGCCCGGAACGCCTGGGAGCACCCTGAGGTGCAGGCCTGTGCTGCAGAAGGGACCCTCCGGGCCCCCTCGGGCTCTAAGCTCGAGGAGTGCCGAGCGCAGGGCCCTGGCCCCCCTCCGCCCTGAGAAATGCCAAATGCACAGGAACCAGAAGGGGGCTGAGGGGGCCCCGGGAGGCCCTGCTTCCTTAGTGGCTCACCCCGCAGTTTTATCAACTGCGAACAGCAGGGTGTTGCCCATCGGGAAGAGTCCCTATGGCAGAGACAGGACGCTCAGGGAAGCTCGTGTCCTGTCGCTGGTTAGAACTGATTTCCCCAGGCGTCCGCCAGCCACTTCCCACCAGCTGTGCCAGGGCACCGCCAGCCACTTCCCACCAGCTGTGCTAGGGCACCGCCTGCTCTCCGTGGGAAGCCCCACGCCAGCCCTCTCCAGGGCGGCCTGCTCTTGGCCATGCCGCCTGAGCTCCCTCCATGAAGTGCCCCCACTGAAAGGCAGCCCCGGGCCCCAGGGGCTCACAGGAGGCTGCTGGGGCCCAGAGCTCAAACGCTAGATTCTCAAAGCTTTCAGAGCCCAGCCTCGGGTGGTCCAGAGCCCGAGCCCAGGCTGGCACAGCACCTGTCCTTGGGGAAGCGGCTGCATTACTAGATCGTCATCTCTCTGGCTTGCTCTCGGTGCAAACAGCCCATTAGCAGACCTCACCTCCCCGACAGGATGCTGGGGCGGCAGCCTGGGAGGCTGGGTCAGACCTGTGCTGAGGTCCTTCCAGCTCCAAGGTGCTGGGAGGCTTTGAAAACACTTCGCAAAGCACCAGAACCACAGGAGCTGTGCCCTCCTTGGCACCCAGGGCTGCAGGCAGAGCGGGGGGCGGGGGGGGTGGTCTCTGGGGCAGCTCCTGGAGTTGGCAGCCCCATCCTCTCCCACAGGATCAACGGATGCTACGAGGCGCTCTCGGGGGGCGCCACCACCGAGGGCTTCGAGGACTTCACGGGGGGCATCGCCGAGTGGTATGAGCTGAAGAAGGCCCCTCCCGACCTGTTCAGGATCATCCAGAAGGCTCTGCAGAAAGGCTCTCTCCTGGGCTGCTCCATCGATGTAAGCCCCCGCCTCCCGCCTGAACGCACCCCAGTCTGTACCTGCTGAGGGGAGGCCCAGCAGCACCCCAGGAGGCCCCACCCTGTCCACAGCACTCATCACCCAGAAGCCAGGGCTGGCCAGGCAGGGTGTGTGTGTGGGGGGGTGTCCTCCGCCTGCCGGGAATCACCCCCTACTCCGAGATTGCTGCCCAGAGAACCTCTGCCAGCGACGGGTCCTGACGCCCCCTGCAGGGTTCGTGGGTCTGTGTGCAGAGCTGAGAAGGCCCAGGAGGCAGATCTCAGCAGGGCATGGAGGGTGGGCAGGTGTCCTGATGCAAAAGCTGTGCCCAGTACCCAGCCCTGCCCCCTACGGGTGACCAGAAGCCCAGTAGACTCCCTAGACAACTTCCCTTCTGCGGAACGCGGGGTGGCCCTTCCTCCAGTTGTCCAACCCCAGAAACATGGGGGCAGGAGTGGCTTCCTGGAGTCCAACATAGCGAAGCAAATCCCCACTCCGGAGGGAAGTCGGGGCCGCCGGGCTGGGGGCTCCATGCAGCCTGGAGCTCTGTGAGGCTGGGCCGCCCACCGGCCCTCTCTACAGGGCGGGCCTGCGGGGCCCTGAACACACCACGTTCACACGAGCGTCCCCGTTCCAGATCACCAGCGCCGCCGACTCGGAGGCCATCACGCTGCAGAAGCTGGTGAAGGGCCACGCGTACTCGGTCACCGGAGCCGAGGAGGTAACCCTCTGCTGGGACGCGGGGTGGGCCGCCGCCGTGTTCCTCCCGTCCCCGCAGCTCCGGTGGGTGCGGCGGCGGGGCTGTGTCCGCGAGCCCGGCGGCGCTGCCGCGCTGCCCCCTGGCGGCCACACCGGCGCGCTGCAGGCGTCCGGCTGGGCTAGGTGCTGGCGCAGCTGCCTCCCCGCTCCCAGGGCCAGCTCAGCGCAGTCAGCCGCAGTAGGCATTTTAGCGTCTCCAAGTGCGTTCCCATCAGATCGCACAGAGGCCTCCCTGCCCGCGGTCAAATGTGCCTCTGCCTCTCACCACAGAGGGCCTGCGAAGCTTACCTGAGCTCATTGCCAACCCCGACGCGGAAACAGTAGCAACATCCAGTCCAAGCTGGAGGAGCTGACACATTGTACTCAGCGGGCTGTGACTGTTGAGTTCACTGTTAAGGACAAAACCCAGACCAGACCCGGGTCTGCTGACATGTCCCTGTCCTTCGCTTTTTTTTTTTTTTATCTTGGACTTTAAAAAGTTCTTTCCCCTCACACAGACACACACATGCTTTTATTTTTAAAAATGTTGAGTCTGCAGAAAAGTTGGTAGAAGGACAGAATAAGCATCCAAGCACTGCCCCTGTAGATGGCACAGCGATGACGTTTCGCCACATCCGCTTTATCTCTATGCACAGTCGGAAGCCACGGGTGTCCTGAGCTTTGACTCCTAAACGCTGCAGCATTGACCCCCACCCATAAGCGCGAACCCTTCCTCGTGCCCGCTGCTTCCCGCCGCTCACTCCGTCGTGTCACTACTGTGCAGTCCCTATGGGCGTTTTCCCAGCTGCCCAAGATGTCCATTCAGCCACAAGCCCATCTGCTTGTTCTGCCCTGCGCTTCTTCAAGTGGGAGGGCTGCTCTGAGCTCCGTGACACGAGGGCCCCCGTGTTGGTCAGCAGTGAGGTGCAGGGGTCAGCGTGGTTTCCAGAACCGTGTGTACATGCCTCTCACGACCCCAGTCCCGCAGGAGTAGAGCCCTGGGAGCTCTGGTTCCCGGGTCCCGGAGCTGGGCAGTGGTGAGGGGCTGGGGCAGGGGAGGGTAGCTCCTTCCACCTTTTCTGATGGGCTGTCATCCTGGCTCATGCTGCAGGGGCTTGGGCCCCAGCCCCTCCAGGCCTGGCTGCCCTCAAGCTCCGCCTCCCGTCTTTCATCTCCATCTTCAGGTTGAAAGTGCTGGGAGCCTGCAGAAGCTGATCCGCATCCGCAACCCCTGGGGAGAAGTGGAGTGGACCGGGAGGTGGAACGACAAGTGAGCAGGGCTCGGCGGGGAGCCTGGCGGGCATGCTTCTCACGGGGCGGGGAGGCAGTGTGCCTGGCTCTGGGAAACACGGCTCCAGGAGCACCGGCCATGCACGGGGGGGACCATGGGGCAGGCAGGCCCTCCGAGGGCCCCCGGAACCAGGACAGCGCCTGCAGCAGGCTGGGTGCAGGGCTACAGGCCCTGGGCTCCGTTGCCCGTGTCATGGTTCTTCTTGGCCCTAGCTCAAAGTTCCCTCTATGGGTCTTCACAGGGAGAAAGTACATCCCTCCTCGCCAGCACTTCTGTTCCCAGGCCGTGAACTGGGTGCAGGGACCACAGAGCCCATCCTATCTTGATTGCCACCAGGCTGAGCTCCCACTGGGGCCTCTCGCAGCTTCCTCCCTGCTCCTCCGCAGCCAGCACCTGCAGCCCTTCTCCCTCCTCCCTGGCCACAGCACACGGACACCTGCCGAGGCCAGATGAAATCCTCGTTGGGTTTTCTGTTGCCTTTAAGCGTGGCCATGCCTGGTGGTTTGGTCAACAGATGCTACTTCTCTGATGGGCTGTGTTCATTTTCTGGATTCTTCCTTGCGCCCGTCTCCTGGGATAAGGTGCCCTAAAGTGCTTTAGGTGCGGCCGAGTGCTCAGGGCTGAGCCCGGCTGTCACTGGGACGTCCTTGTCCTGCGCTAGTTTTTACCACCTCCCCTGACTTTGCTTGCAGCTGCCCAAACTGGAACACTGTGGACCCGGAGGTGAGGGAGAGGCTGGCCGAACGGCATGAAGACGGCGAGTTCTGGTAAGACAGGAGGGGCCCGGGACACACGTGTCAGCCGGTGCTCTGCCGCACGGGGGCGCGCGTGTTGGCCGGGGCCCTGCCATAGAACCCTGCCCAATAGAGAGTCAGACAGAAAGCAGTCTGTCCAGGGCCCAGAGGCTTGGGGTTCTGGTTTTGTTATCTCAGGTTCACTCTCAGACCCTGGCCAAAACTGTATCTGAACTCCTTTCCTGTTTCCATCTCAACAATGGGGTTCACACGCTGAGCTGCCTTTGGCAGGCTAACGCGCAACTCCCACAGTGAGGTTCCCAGCCCAAGGACAAGCAGGGCCAAGGTGGGGCTCTGGAGACTCAGCCCTGGACCCCAGTCCTTGGGAACAGGGGTTGGCCTGCACGGCTGTGTGTGTGCATCGCCCTGGGGACCCTGTGTATGCACGCGGCACACCGCTCGCCCCGAGTGCCCACGTCCGCCCATGGCTCCCCCTTGTCCAGAACAAAGTTCTGCGCCTCAGAGAGGTTCAGAGTCGCCCAGGTGGAAGGTGGCAGCACTGCTTCTGGGCTTTGGGCCTCCTGACCCTGGGCCCGCCGCCCTGCATGGTCCCAGCAGCTCAGGGCCATCAGTGTGTCCTCCACTAACCAGTGTCGCTGCTTTTGCCAGGATGTCCTTCAGCGACTTCCTGAGGCACTACTCCCGCCTGGAGATCTGCAACCTGACGCCCGACACCCTCACCAGCGACACCTACAAGAAGTGGAAACTCACCAAGATGGACGGCAACTGGCGGCGGGGCTCCACCGCGGGAGGCTGCAGGAACTACCCGAGTAAGGGCGGCGGGGACCCCGCTGTCCTGTCTGTCTGGGTTTCCGTCTCTGTGTTCTCAGCCCCCTTACCTCTTGCATCCGCTCGCCGCCCACCTTGGCAGAACCCAAGATTCCTAAGCTGTCTTCCCAGGCCCTGACCCCATGCTGTGCCCGCTGAGGCCTGCTCGACCCCCCTGCACACCCAGGAGCTACTGCACCTGCGCAAAACCCAGGCAGCTGAGTTCAAAGGATCACCTCGCCCACTGCCCCCGGCAGCCTGCACGCCAGGCCCCTGCCGTCAGCTGTGGCCCTCTCATGGGCCCAGCCCTTGTCATCAGCTTGACCCCTGTGCCGTGGTGGCCTGAGGGTCAGCCACTGTCTAACCGTGTGACATCTGCCCTTGTGGGGCACACAGAGGCTGCTGGGGGCTGCACCGAGTGCTCTGTGGCTGCTCTTCCACCTCTTCCTTCGCAGACTCCTCGGGCCACAGCGGGAGGCTGGGAGGGGTCGCACGATGCCCAAAGCCATGCGCCTGCTGGGATGTGAACCCAGGCTAGACCCAGTCATGGTGGCCCTGTAGGGCTGTGTGTCGACTCTCTGACAGATGAAGGCGCTGGGGTCGGTGGCATGCCAGGACCCAGAGCAAAGATGAGGACTGGCTGGCTGCCGCCCCTGCCACTCGCACGTCCTCCCCTCAGGGATGTGGCACCTCCGGGTCAGGGGTCAGCAGCTCCCCTCTCCCCTGCCACAGAGTAAGCGCTGCTGGGTGGGTCTATGGGCCCAGGCCCCTCAGCCAGGCCAGCAGTGCCCATCTCTGACCTCGGTTAGAGCCCAGCGAGGGGGTGGTACCACCAGGGGGCGCCACGGCTCTAGCCACCCAGCCAAGGGGGAGTCCCGGCTCAGGCCGCCTAGGGATCAGTGCAGGTGCCGGGCCCCGTGTGCACCTGCTCAGGGCCCGGCTCCTCTGCCCCTCCGGATGCAGACACTTTCTGGATGAACCCCCAGTACGTGATCAAGCTGGAGGAGGAGGACGAGGACCAGGAGGACGGCGAGAGCGGCTGCACCTTCCTGGTGGGCCTCATCCAGAAGCACCGGCGGCGCCAGAGGAAGATGGGCGAGGACATGCACACCATCGGCTTCGGCATCTACGAGGTGCGGCTCCCGCAGCCCGAGGCAGGGAGGAGACCCCAGGCCTGGAGCTCGGCGGAGGCAGTGTAGAGCCATGGCCTACTCGCTGCACATAGCCGCTGCATGCCACCTGGGCCCCCAGCCCTTCCCGCACCCCCCAGAACAGAACGCAAGGGGCACTTCAGGACACGGTGGGCGGCACTGAGCCGGCAGGAGCCCAGCAGAGCCGTCAGCTTGGGCCGTGGGGAGCTTGGGACGGGAGGACAGGGGCTCCCCGTGGGCCCTGCTGGCTGGAGCCCTGGTATGGTGTGGCTTGGTGGGCGGAGCCTGTGATGTGTGGAGCCCCTCCCGGCTCCTGGAGGCCCGTGTGCCTCAGCCCCGTGTGGGAGGTCACGGCAGCAGCCATGGGGTGACATTTGCACCGAGGGAGGTGGCAAACACTGCGCATCAGACCTGCCACCCTGCTCCCCCGCAGTCTGTGGGCCCCAAGAGGCATCAGGGAGGGGGCCCTGGCTCACCCAGCACTGGTGACCTGGCTGCCGCCCCTGGGCGCTGGTTTCACACCTGTTCACCCTCTTGCCAAGTGGAGCTGGGGAGCAGAAGCTTCAAGGAAAATGCAAAGTGAATCTGCAGCCCTGCCCTCTGGGCTTGTGTTCCACCGTGGCCTCCCACAGCTGGTGCAGGTCACGAGGGCCGCTTGGTCCCATTTCACATGTAAAGAAGCCGGGGCCTGAGAGGAGCCTGGGCTGTGGCTGCCGGTGGCCGGCCCCGCGGGCTCCTCGCCTGGGGGGCCTTCTGCCCAGCTGTCCCGGGCTGGGAGGGAGGGGGCTGCAGCCAGCTGGGGTCTCATCTCTGCTTTGGTTTAATGCCCTGTAGTTGGGGCTGGCGGGCAGGGCTGGGTCTCGTTGGCATGGAAGTGCTCGGGGAATGAGCTGGTGTGCGGACTTGGTCGATGCTGCTGATGCAGTAGAGAAAAGGAGGCGAACGCGGGGCTGGCGTTCTCATGCGCTGTGTTCCCAGGGTCTGGGGTGAGGGCCCTTCATTCATCTCCTTTATTTTGCAGGTTCCAGAAGAGGTACGTTTGCCACGCATCGGCTTCCACCTACCCCCGGGGGCGCGGGTCCACCAACATGGAAGAGATGGACTGCCAGAGCCAGGGAGTGGTATAGGGCTTGGCCAGGGGCTGGGGTCCTGGGTTCTAGTTCCAGCAGTCTGTGTGGCTCCAAGAACAAGGCTGAGTCGAGGCAAAGGTGCACCTGCAGGCTGTACCATAAGAACGTGGGTGCACAGGGAAAGAGGCCGGGGCCCAGTTCCCAGGCTGCGCGTACTCAGACAAGGCACACATCCCTCCTATAGCTCAGTTTTCTTTTAACCTCCAGGTCTCCTCTCCCACATGGGCAGTAGGGCCCAAGCAGTTGGGCCATCTTTCCCAGGCACATTAGCAGGGAGCTGGATCAGAAGTGGAGCATCAGCCTCGAACCGGCACCCATATGGGTTGCTGATGCTGCAGGCGGAGGCTTAACCCGCTGTGCCATAGTGCCAGCCCCGTCAGTTTCCTTTCTGATAAAAACAGGCAGCTGTCCTCTTCACCAGAATCAAATGCTGGGAGGCCGGGACCAGAAGGGACACCGGAATGAAAGGCCCCGCTTGGGGTCGGTGCCGCGGCTCACTTGGCTAATCCTCTGCCTGCGGCACCGGCACCCTGGGTTCGAGTCCCAGTCGGGGCGCCGGATTCTGTCCCGGTTGCCCCTCTTCCAGTCCAGCTCTCTGCTGTGGCCAGGAGGGCAGTGGAGGATGGCCCAAGTGCTTGGGCCCTGCACCCACATGGGAGACTGGGAGGAAGCACCTGGCTCCTGGCTTCAGATCAGCACAGCACCTGCTGTAGCAGCCATTTGGGGGGTTAACCAACGGGAAAAAAAAAAGGCCCCGGTTGGCGGGGGCACTGTGGCCTGCTGCGCCGTGTTCTTGTGTGGCGAGCTGGTGCACCTGCTGGCCCTGGCCCCCCTGGTCCCACAGAACACACCAGCCCTTCTCCCTCAGTGTGGTCTTTGCTTTTACTCGTGTGTCACCCACCACACAGAATGATTCCTGCTGTGTGGAAAGCTGGGGCTCCCTCTGCACAGCTGGGTGGCTGGGGTCCCTTGTTCTTTTTCTCTGGCACGATCCAGACCTGGCCTCTGTGATCCTCATATTTGCCACCACGCCCACTGACCTCTGCTTCGACTCATCAGCTACGGGGGCAGACCAACATCCACCTCGGCAAAAACTTCTTCCTGACCACGCGGGCGAGGGAGCGATCGGACACCTTCATCAACCTGCGCGAGGTGCTCAACCGCTTCAAGCTGCCGCCGGGGGAGTACATCCTGGTGCCCTCCACCTTCGAGCCCAACAAGAATGGCGACTTCTGCGTCCGCGTCTTTTCCGAGAAGAAGGCCGACTACCAGTAGGTGGCGTGCTGCCTTCCTTCTGGCCTGGGGAGGGCGGGGCTGGTCACGGTGGCCGGCAGCGACCTGCAGACGCTCACCTCACCACGGTGTCTGTTTCCAAGCCGTTGCTTTCGCGTCGACCGCTGTGCTGGGCTGGCTGGGAGCCCAGGCCTGGCACCTGCTCAGTGCTGGGCACAGCTGGTGCGATCCTAGGATCCCTGGAGGAAGCCTGGTGGAGGTAGTTTAGTCCCCACTGACAAGGAAAAGGTGACGTGAGCCAGTGTCACTGGGCTGACCCTGTTCTTTACCAAACCCAGTGCTGTCCCTCTCTGCCAGCCACCGTCCTGGGATCCTCAAGTCCCTGATGAGCTCCCCACCCGGTATCCTCGTCCTGGGCTGTGACTCCTGCTGCAGATCCCGGCTGTGAGCACCAGGAGCCTCCTGGCTCCTGTGCCGTGCTGCCCTGCTGACAGGCTCTCAGCCCGGCTTAAGAAGCCAGGGGCAGAGTGGGCACCTGGCGCAGCAGTTACGTCGCCACTGAGGATGCCCACATCCTGAGTCTGTCTCTAGGTTCAAGTCCTGGGTACTCTGCTTCCCACACAGCTTCCTGCTAGTGCACACTCTGGGAAGCCACAAATGATGGCCCAAGTACTTGGGTCCCTGCCCTCCACGTGGGAGACCTGGACGAAGGTCCTGGCTCCTGGCTTCAGCCTGGCCCAGCCCTGGCTGTTGAAGGCAGTTGAGGAGTGAACTGGCAGCTGAAAGGTCTTTTGGTCTCTCGTTCTCAATCTCTGTCTCCCTGCCTTTAAAATAAACTAGAAAGTTAAATAAGATCCCAGGGGCCCAAAGAAGACCCTCCTAAGCCTAACGACCCTCACCCTGGAGCAGAAGGCCCCCGCCCGCCGCACAGGATGTCGCTGGGAACACAGCAGCCGCTGTCGGAGCCGCAGGGGTCACAGCCTTGGCAGGCAGTGAGCAAGCAGGCCTTGCGAGGGCAGGGAGCGTTTCAAGTGGGACCCGAGTGCTGTCCCTGCCCCACGCCCCAGGGGAGACTGCCACCTGATGGAGACCAGAAACGCACACACAGGACCCCCCAGTGCCGCGTGTCCTCTCTGCCTTCACCTCTGCCATGTAGGGCGTCACAGGACAGAGGCGCCGCCTGCCCACCAGCCGCCCTGTGGCTCTGCATCTCAGCAGGGCTTTCCTCTCCGCCCTCGCCTGCCTTCCATTAACGTCATTTCCTTCTGTTTCCAGAGCTGTCGATGATGAAATCGAGGCCGACCTGGAAGAGGTACTTGTAACTCCTTGAACTCCCTGCACTGCCCTGGACAGCCAGAAAGCAGAGAGACAAGTGGTAGCTCCCAGGGCTTAGGCGCCCCTGGGACTCCACCGTCAGACTTGGAAGCGAGGACACAGCCCTGGGGTCCGGGCCATCATTTGCCTGCTAGCGTGTGCTGGGCCCGCGTGCACGGGGTTGCCACTGCTGCACCGAGCAGTGCCTGCTTCCTGTATACGATGGCCATGCAGGGTGACACGACTTCTCCAGTCTCCTGCAGTTCTGAGAATGTGGCACGGTGGTAAATCCTGAAGGGCTTTTAGGGCTATAATCTAGGAATTTCAAATAGGCCCAATCCTTACAAACCCAAAGCTGAGGAGGGAAAAGCCCACAGAGGGCAAGGAGCTGGGTCCCCAGGCCCTGAGGTGGCTCCGTGATCAGCTGAGCAGATGCCAAAGCCTGTGCCACTTGTGGCCCCGAGGGGGAGCCTGAACAATCTCCAGCGGCCTCATGGACTGTGTGCACAGCTGTCAGAACCCTTCCAGAACATTCCAGTGATCTCTGTTAGTCTAGCTCACAGAGGGCCGCTGGGGTTGGATTCGCAGTTTACACACACTCCCTCACGTGTTTACACGGGGTCACTCGTGTTGTCCGGCAGCTTAGATCTCCACGGGGGGCGGGGGGGACGCCTGCTCCCCACTGACCCCGTCACCGCGCCTTGCCTTGCAGGCCGACGTCAGCGAGGATGACATTGACGATGGATTCCGGAGGCTGTTTGCCCAGCTGGCAGGGGAGGTAGGTGCTCCCGGAAGCACAGCTGTGCTCTGATTGGCTTGAAGGAAAAGGCAGGGTGGGCACCGTGGCACAGCTGCTGGAGACATCCACGTCCCACATCCAAGTGCCTGGTTCAAGTCCTGGCTACTCCACTTCCCATCTAGCTTCCTGCTCATGTGCACTCTGGGAGGCGGCAGATGATGGTTCAAACATTTGGGTTCCTGCCACCCGGCCTTGGCTTGGCTCAGCCTCAGCTGTTGCAGGCCTTTGGGGAGTGAACAGGGGACGGGAGATTTCTGTCTCTCCTGTTTGTCTCAGTGCTTTTTAAGTGAAAATAATCAACGATTTTTTTTATTATAATAAAATTTTTAAAGATTTGAGGGGCTGGTGCTGTGGTGTAGCAGGTAAAGCTGCCACCTGCGGTGCCAGCATCTCTAATGGGCACTGGTTCGAGACTCAGCTGCTCCACTTCCGATCCAGCTCTCTGCTATGGCCTGGGAAAGCAGTAGGAGATGGCCCAAGTCCTTGGGCCCCTGCACCCACATAAGAGACCTGGAAGCAGCTCCTGGCACCAGCTCCTGGCACCCAGCATCTGATCGGCCCAGCTCTGGCCGTAACAGCCATTTGGGGAGTGAACCAGCAGATGGAAGACCTCTTTCTCTCTCTGCCTCTCTGTAACTCTTTTTTTTTTTAAAGATTTATTTTACTTGAAAAAGATTTATTTAAAGGCAGAGAGAGAGAGAGAGAATCTTCATCTGCTGATGTACTCCCCAAAAATGGCCACAACAGCCGCAACTGGGCTGGTCTGAAGCCAGGAGCCAGGAGCTTCTTCTGGGTCTCCCATGTAGGTGCAGGAGCCCAAGCACTCGGGCCATCCTCTGCTGCTTTCCCAGGCTCCTTAGCAGAGAGCTGGATCGGAAGTGGAGCAGCCAGGTCTCAAACTGGCACCCATTTGGGATGCAGGCATTGGCTTTATCCGCTATGCCACAGTGCCAGCCCTTAATTGTTTTTAAAATAAATGTAAAGGTGGCCTACTTTGCATGCATTGTACGCTGGCTGCCTTGGGCTGCGGCCAGCTCCTGCAGGGCCCTGACACCGCTCTGTCGCATGCCCACAGGATGCAGAGATTTCGGCCTTTGAGTTGCAGAACATCCTGAGACGAGTCCTGGCGAAGCGTAAGTGTCCCCTTGTTGCCGGGCCCCCCGCTGGCACCTTCCTCCGTGGACACTGTCACCCTTCCTTCCCATCGCTGGTGTGGGCTGCCCGGGCTAAACCCTAACCCCTGCTCCTGTGTAAACAGCCTTCCTCACCGCCAAAGCACTAGACCTGGTGTTCAGGGTCCAGAGACCAAAGAGCTCTGCTTACCACTCTGTCACCCAGATCAAGTTATGTAAGCCGACTCATCTCCTTACCTGTAAAATGGGCGTATTACCACTTATCCGCCCAAGGTGGCTGAGCACCTCAGGGGAGGCAGGCTGCAGAAACCGCCTGGCTGTGGCCTGTGTGCCCTCCGTGGCAGCTGTTACAACAGTGAAACGGGGAGGAAAAGCTGAGCACGCCCAGATAATGGGAGCCACAGTGCTGTCCTGAGTGCTGAACGCTGACTCTGCCTGGGCGGGAACCGTGGATACAGGGAGGCCTCCAGGCTGGAAAATAAGTGGCCATCTGCTACACAAACTAGGGATGAGACGACCACTGCCGTCTCCTTGTCTTGCATTCAAATGAGCCACTTCGGACCAGTTCCTTGCCGGTCCGAGAAATGTCACCTCACTGGAGCCACTGGGCCGAACAGGCGACTTCCACACTCCAGAAATCCTGCTGCCAACCAGGTGGTCAGGGCTGCGCCTCTCACCCCGCCTCAGCCAAGGAAGCCCTCCCTGCCACCACTGCGGATCCCTCCGGTGGGAGGTGGGAGGTGGGAGGAGCATGGCTCCCCCACTCCATCCCTCGAATTTTCCCAAGAATCCAGGGGCTTTTGGCCAGTGAGCTGCTCTAAGTCTAGACTGGAAACAAACGCGTGTCGTGTCCTCACATGAGCCCAGGCACCCTCAGGGGGCCTCCAGCCTGACTTTGTGGGACTACAGTCAGTCCTCCTCTTGGGGCCCGCGAGGAGTCAGAGCCAGCTGGCCTCTTCCATGCCCAGGCAAGGGAACCACGTGCACCTCACAGAGATGAGTACCTGGGGTCGGGACGGCCCAGGCACAGCCAGCCCCTCAGGGGCCTTCCCCGAGGCTGGCCTTGACTGCACCCCTGCTGTCGAGAGGCTGGTGGTGACCCATGAGGCTGCCAGGCACAAGTGAGGTCAGTGTGGCTGTCATGAGCCCGAGGAGACTGCGGCCTCATTGTCCCTGCACAGATGGAGGCTGGGGGTGGGGTGCGAGGCGGGAAGCATCAGGCATTGCTTGCATTCAGCGGCTCCTGGCTGGGGCAGGCGCATTCGCGTCACACATGCCTCCCGCTGCTGCCTGGTGGGGACGCCAGCCTTCTGCCCCATGCCCGCACCCAGGGAGGGGCTGGTACCCAGAGTGGCGGTTCTGAGGCAAGTTAGCTTCTCTCTTAAGGACAAAGCAGAACAGGTTGCTACTTGGGAAGGTTCTCGTTTGTGACAAGGGTCTCATGACACCAGCCTGCCACTGTGAGACCAGTCTCGCCTCGGGGGACACAGGAGCTCCTTGGGCAGCTTCCAGGTCCTCGGCCAGCTGGGGACACAGCCTCCCTCACCCCATCCTGTGACAGGTCTGCGTGAACACACCTGCCCAGCACCACAGGTGACATTCCACCTTGTGGGCACTCAAAGGCCAGTCACCAAGCATCCCTTTATGGATCTTTTTTTTTAAGCGTTTATTAAAACCCTGTTTGCCTGTGGCAGATCTACAGAGAAGTCAGGCAAGTGTAAGCACACACCCTGCACCTGTCCTGGCATGGAAGCCACCAGCCACGTCCAGACCAGAACAGCTCCCTCGCCATGAAGTTGTGGGCACAACTGCGGAGAGCGTTCTTGTCATGGGCTTTTGTCTTTCAGGACAAGATATCAAGACAGATGGCTTCAGCATTGAGACCTGCAAAATCATGGTGGACATGCTCGACGTATCCTTTAACGTGCCGGGGAGATGGGGAAGCGTCCGCTCTCACCCGGGGAGAGCCAGACGTACCACCCTCTGCAAGGTTGCTGCAGGGTTGTCCATGCTGAGTTCCCTGGCCAGGGAGACAAAAGGCCTCCCTCAGCCGCACCCCCAGCCTCCAAGGGTAGGCCAGGCAGCAAAGTCCTGACAATGCACCCCTTTCTGTCCGCAGCAGCCAGAGCCCGGAACTCAATCTGGTCTCCCAAGTGAGCAGCATGGACCCCTGCTGCCTCCCAGGGTGTGCATTAGCAGGGAGCTGGAACGAGAAGCAGAGCTGGGACTCAGCCCCAGGCACGCGGACATGTGATAAGGGCATCCCAAGTGGCAACTCAACCGCTGTGCCATACCCTGCTCCCCCAAAACTCTAATATTTCTGAGTAACTGTTTCCTCTGGTCAAGACTGTCTGCAGGAAAATCTGGCCCTTGGCCCTCGCTCCTTCCTGGGCCTCTCACCTGTCCCTGAGGCAAACCCACAACCCACTTCCCCTCGTCTCCCACGCTCAGGAGAGGCTACAGTGAGGCAGCCTGGGCTTCTGTGCATTTCACCAGGGAGCTCCTGGCACATGCCCATGACGCAGCTCCCTCCCACCCCCTGAAAGGCCTAGGAATGTTCTAGATTCTACTCAGAAACCATCAGGGGTCTGCCATGAGAAGGCGGTGGAAGCCCTCTGTGTGTTACTTGGTAGCTCATTTTTTAGGAGGGTCTGGCACCCCAGATCAAAATAGCAACCAAACAGCCAGCCTATGGCGGCCCCTCCTTCAGCCCTTCAGTAGGGACTGGCCCCATGGGGTGCCCCAAGGAGACCGATGACAGGACAACCCAGGCTCCGGGAGCTTTCCTTGACTGAGGGCAGTCAGATGGGACTGGCAAGCTGGGGCTGAAGGAGTTCTATGTTCTCTGGACAAAGATTCAGAAATACCAGGTAGGACCATGGGAGGGCCTGCCTCGTGGCGCGGCAGGGGAGCGTCCTGTGTGTGTGCTGTCAGGCAGGTGGCTGGGGGGACACCGCTAAGAGAACTGGGAATGAGTTAAGACAGGCCTGGGTGAATGCAAGTGAGGCGAGCTGTTCCCTGCCTTCCCCTGGCGAGTCACCTAAATGCCACCAGCCGGGGGCAGCTCCAGTGCAGCAGTTACATAAGGCAATTGCACGGGTCCAGGGTCGCTGGCCAGCTCCCACAGGCAAAATACCAGCAGCTATGAAGGCTGGAACACAGCGACTCTCCCAGGGCTACAGCCAAGAAACTGGAAAACCTGCTCCTCACCAGCACACACCACAGCGGTCACCTGCCACCTGTTTTGCTTTGGTTCACCATTCTTCTGTTTTTCATGTTCCAGAAAATTTACCGGGAAATCGACGTGGACAGGTCTGGCACCATGAATTCCTATGAGATGCGGAAAGCCCTAGAAGAAGCAGGTAACCCTGCGTAACAGGGCTTTCTTTTCCTTTGTTCTCTCTCTGTAGAACATGTGAACACCCACTCTGTACCACAGTACAAAGTGTAGTGAGCTATACAGTAGACCCTGGCTGGATGCAAACACATCCTTTCCGTCCCCTTTCAAAGCCTGATTGGTAAAGTTGACCCCAGGCCAGGAGCCTCGCCGTCTCTGCTCTCTTGAGCCCCGGTGTCCTGGGGAGCAGCCTGGCAGGGCATCCGGGCAAAGCCAGTTCTCACAGACTTCTCCCCAAGCAGAGGAAGATCAGGCTGAAGTGTAGCTTAGCCAAGGGGAGCTCGCCAGCAGAATTAGCCAGCGATACCAGGGACACAGCAGAGTAAGGAGACTGGTGCGCACACCATAAGGTTGTTCATTCTTCTTCTTTTTTTACAAGATTTATTTAAAGGCAGGGGAGAGAGAAGGATCTTCCACCTACGGGTTCACTCCCCAAATGGCCACAACAGCCAGGGCTGGGCCAGGCTGATGCCGGGAACCTGGAATTCCATCCAGGTCTCCCACATGGGTGGCAGGGGCCCAGGCATGCAGGGCATCCATCGTCTATCAGCAGGAAGCTGGAATGGAAATAGGGCAGCCAGAACTCCAATCAGCAGTCTGTAGCATCCCATGTCAGTCACAAGCTGTAGCTTAACCCACTGTGCCCGACCTCTAGCACAAATAAATGATTTTCATTTACTCGAAAGGCAGAGAAACACTGATCTCCCCCATCTGCTGGTTTACTCTCCAAATGCCCTCTGCAGACAGAGCTGGGAATTCAATCTCGGTCTCCCATGTGGGTAGCAGGGATCCAACTACTGAAGCCAGTACCTGCTGCCTCCCAGGAGTGCATTAGCAGGAAACAGACAACAGCAGAGTGGAGGCTCCAGCCAGGCACACCCAGATGGGATGCAGGCCCCAGGCTCTTCCTCCTTTAGCTGGGATACAGTGTTGCGGCAGAGACCCCAAGTAACCATGGAGTAAACAAAATCCATCTTTCATTCAGGTTGGACAACAACCCAAGTTCAGGCAGGCCAGGGCCGATGGGCCTCCCAGGCTCCTCCTGTAGCATTGCTGTGCTCCTGAGGCTGCCAGCCGCTGTGGCCACATGCCGCCAGCTGCTGGGCAGGACTCTGTGCCTCGAAGGACACACATGTCCCTCGCACTCTCACACACTGTGCCGGCCAGAACCTGGTCACAGCCTCAGACGGCTGCAAGGGCAGTGTTGCTTCTAGGCAGCGTGGGCCTGCTAACGTGTGTTGTGCTGCAGGCAGAGGGGGACTCAAGTACTTTCCCACATGTGGTTCCCGCCACACACATCCAGAACAACCCGGGCTCCGAGGTGAACACGGGGCACGGCGTGAGGCAGCCCCATGGGAAGGAGCCGGCAGGAGTGTCTTGTAAGGAACAGGCAGGGTGACAGGGACCTGGGGGGAACAGCAGGAACGCGGCTCAAGGACAGCGGCGGTCGGAGCTGGGCTTCCGTCCGGTGCTCAGTGGTCGCTGTGTGTCCTCACCTCCAGGCTTCAAGCTGCCCTGCCAACTGCACGAGGTCATCGTCGCTCGCTTCGCCGACGACCAGCTCATCATCGACTTCGACAACTTCGTTCGCTGCCTGGTGCGACTGGAGACGCTCTTCAGTGAGTGCTGGGGGGCAGATCCGCCTCCGTGCTGCCCGCGGCACAGCCCGAGCGCAAGCTCCTGAATCAGAGAATGAGATTCCCGCCTTTACTGATGCCGGGAAGGGGAGGAGATGGACGCCAGCTGGGGGGGGGGGGGGCCTGTGCACTCTCATGAGGTCCCTGTCTCTTGCTCCCTCTGCAGAGATATTTAAGCAGCTGGACCCCGACAACACTGGCATGATACAGCTCGACCTCATCTCTGTAAGGCTCCTGAGGGGACGCGGGAGGAGGAGGGGGCGGCGGGCTCTGACTTGAGCAAGCTGCTTTTTAAAGGTCGCCTGAAAAACCTTTTGGGCTGTTGGGTTCAGGCCCTCAGAGAGGGATGAAGTCCCACGCATGCTTGCCTTTGCTGTTTCCCAACCACCTGCTGAGTCTGAGTCCAGGAAACACAGCCGGCTGGCTAGCTCTGCCCGTGAGCTTGGAGGGAGGCTGCAGGATCGCACTTAGGAAACAAAGTGCAGCTTAGCACGCGGGGAGGGGGAGGGGTGCTGGCACAGAGACACCCTGCGGGGAGATCTGTTACTCCTAGGACAGACCTGCGGCAAATACCTCCTGAGCAAATTCGTTTTCTCCCGTTTCCCTGTTTAACAAAAAAGCAAAGCCAAAAATATTCTCTTGTGGTCCTGCTGACAGCAGGTTCCCCCCACTCAAAGCCAGGTCTCTGGTCTCCTTTCTCTGTACTCAGGGAAACTGAGCCACAGTGGGACATAGTGAGGTGGCCAGGGCAGGGGGGGGAATGGCCAAGTCATCAGTCCCATCCCCACGTAACAGAGGGCAAAGTGGAAAGGAGGGCAGGTTTGAAGGCCTCCCAACTCCCATCCTTGAAGTCTAAATTCCGCAGGAAGTCAGCAAAGTTCCTTTAGCCAACTGAAAACAGTTTAGCTGGGACAACAGTAACTCCTGGAACCACGTGCAGCCCAGGACCCATTCCTGAGAGTGTGACGAGAAACAGGCTGCGGCCAAGTCCTGGGAACGCCATTCTCCTTCCTCACCGGCCTGGGCTGCGGTGTCAGCCTCCTCTGCCCACTTGCTCCCCACTTCCTCTGAGCAACGTCAGATGCCATTGCGAAGCCTCACCTCCCACACAGGCTAGAGACCCCCACCTGTAGTAATTGCGGCTACTGAGGCCGAGCCATGTCCTACAGCTCTCCCCTTCTGTCTGCAGCAGCTCATGTCACCTGGGAGCTCCAGGCTGAATCCAAAACCAACTTAATCAGAATCTAAGTTCCCATCACACTCCGGTGTAGATCCAAGAACCGTCAGTTTCAGAGATACCCACATCCCAAATAACTCACTGAGAAGTAGAGCGCCAGAGACAGCACAGGGTGGGGGGGTCTTCCATCTGCCGGTTCACTCCCCAGATGGCTGCAATCGCCAGGGCTGGGCAGGCCAGAGCCAGGAGCCTGGGACACCATCCAGCTCTCCCGTGTGGGGCTGTCATCCCACAGGCGTTAGCAAGGAGCTGGACTAGAAGTGGGATAGCCAGGATCCAAATGCACACTCCAATCTGGATGCTGGTGTGACAAGAGGTGACTTAGCCCACTACACCACAGTGTCCACCCCAAACTAGGTTCTGATCCACCCTGGAGCACAGGAGTGAAAACCCTAGTTCACACGTTGTCTGAGTTTCATTTTGATGTACCCAGCCCTGCAACAGAACTGGAAACCACAGACCTGTGTAAAAGCCCAGAAGCCGGAAGTTAGGTGGAGGAAATAGTGCACTGGCGTCCTAGCCATTGATCTAGGGTAGCAATCTTCCAGCCATCTCCTGGAGCTCACAGAGCCTTTCCTGTAAAATGGCCCTGCGCTGACTGGTGTCTTTCCTTCCTCACAGTGGCTCTGCTTCTCCGTTCTCTGAAGTTACGACTCTGCCTGAAGACTTAGGAAAAGAAAAGTAGCCAAGAACTAAGGTTCCACGGACCTTGAAATTATGGGAACATTTACTGAAACCGATGATCATAGCTGAAAATAATACTATTTGAGATAGCCAAACTTTCACATATCAAAGATTTGTATATCATATTAAATGCAAGTGAGTAATCCTTGATAAACTCAAAGAAAGCTTTCAGTCTGTACATAGTGCACACTTTTTACTTTTACACACCTTCCCATTGATAGCAATATTAAACCAGAAAAAAAAAATGCAGGGAAGTACCTAACAACGGAGCAAACCTGAAGTCTTATCTCCCAGGACACCAGGCCCTCGATGGGAAAATTTAAAGTAACTCCGTGTTTAAAAATGCAAGTGTGGCATCAACCGGATAGCAGCCCTGACTGCCGTTCCCCCCAGGGAAACTGGGAAAGGCACTGTCGGGAAGCGACCTTGTCACGACATCTAGAGCCCGGTGGCAAAGCACAGCACCACTGTTTGACTTAAACAAGAGACGGCCTTTAAGTGCCACTCACGGGTAACCGTGAATCATTCTCGAACTTGCGCATGTCTGGCCTTATGCACTTAGTCTCCCACAGCCAAGGCAGTTCTACTCCTGACCAGCTGACGCTCCAGTTCACACGCTGGTCCCACAGAGGGCAAAACAAGTTCCTGGTGCCCCAAAACTTTATGAACGGCACCACGTAGTGTGCTTGTGCACAGTTAAGGGACACCACTTAGGAATTCCTGGAAATGACGCCACCTTGTTTCCTGGCTCGATCATGGGGAACTGCTAGCAACATTCTAGAAATACCGCCTTGTTGCCTTATCCTCTTCCAGATGTACTGTTGAATAAAGTTGCCCATGCAATCTTAACACTTAGCTGCGTTTTCCTTCCCCGAGGGTGGACCCGTGGGATGGTTTATGAGCACACAATTACAAGTTTGCGTATTGAGAAGAAACGGCATCTTACCGAGAACATAACTGTGGAACTATGAGCGTTTCTGCTAACTTGACCATCTAGAGCAGCTCTGGCTTCTGCCTCCTGCTGGTCCCTGAAGGCACCATCTGCAGCCGCAGAATCACTCAGCAGCCCCCGTCGGCAGATTCCATCACTGCTCTGCTGCTGCTGACCTCTGGAGGAATCCTAAAAAACAGGGAAGATGTCAGATGACCCGAGATGGGCAGGTGCCATCCTGCTGTTCCCCGACAACGATGCATTTCCCGAACTCAGGTTCCACGAGTGAAGTTCTTGCTTGCTGAGTGAACTTGGAAGGCCCAGAATCTGGAGTAGTCCCAGTTGCTTGGGGACACAGCTCTTCTGTTCAGCTGCACGGGTTTCACATAGATGTCTGGGTGGACTTGGGACCAAGGGTGGGCATGGGAAGTGTGGCTCAAGGACCAAGGGATGAGGGAACTGCAGGCGATGGCAAAAGTGGTTGAAACCGGGACCAAGTGGTCCAAGCTGAGGAGGGGATGGGAGTGAGGGCTGGAGGGGTCTGCAGAGCCCGGCAGAGTGGGGCAGAAAGCAGGTCCCTCTCGGGCCAGAGGCTAGTCCCAACTGGATGGGTGGTGAGGTGGATTCATTCTGAGAGGAGCGTGGTAGGGGCAATAGGCACGGAGTCACCACACAGACCCTGGGAGTCAGGTTAAAGCGGCCCAGAGGCGAGCAGCCCAGACTCGTTTATTTCAGTTGGTACAGCAGTTTATATAGCCAAGGCAGCCAATCTGGTCAAGGGGCGGTCTATGCCCTAACTAATCACAGCCTGTTGCCAGGCAGTTTCCGAAGCCATCCAATCACAGCCTGTTGCCAGGCAGACTCCATTGTCATGCGGTTTCTGAAGCCATCCAATCACAGCCTGTTGCCAGGCAGTTTCCATTGCTAGTGGCCATCTTGGCATAGCCTTCTCATTCTACCACATTTCCCCCTTTTTATTTTTGAGCAACGGGAGGCATGATCCTTGGCCATACCATTGTTGACCCTGTTTCCATGTGGTCTCTGTACACGGCTGTGCCTGTCTTAGGTTGTCCCCCAGGGGATCTTACCCGTCACTGACTAACCAGTGCTCAAAACGGGAGACCACAGGAGTGCTTGCTCAGATAGGGGTAGGAATGAGGAACAATGGTAATCAAGAATGGCATGACCACACACAGGCTATGTGCCATTCGAGTAGCTGACCAGAGCTAGTGGGTATAAAACAGTAGTGGATGTGGCTATGGGCAGTTTCTCAGGGTAGGATGATAGGGCAGGTACATCTGCTAACAAGGCAGACTCTCAGTCTTGTTCAGCTGGTTCTGGTTGACTATCAGTTGCAGGCTTGATGTTTCTGGCTGGTACCCAAATGGGCTGTCCCACATTCTTTGGAAAGACACAAGCATATCCTCACTCTTGGTTAGCAGAAGCCTTTCTATGGGTGTTGGAATCCAGGGCCTGAATTCTGCATCCATTCCTATGTTAATGGCAAACATGCGGGTGGAATGTGGTTTAGCGGCTGCCCTGAGAGCCTGGGGTGCCTGGGGACTGCCACAAATGTGGGGATCCTCACTGGGTGAGGATGGGATGACCTCACATGGGTTATTGCCTCGAGGTCATGTAAGTTTATCCCATGGGTATTTGAGGGGTGGCTGACTAGGCACTGCTACATTGTCTGCTGTCATGTCATTTTCACTGTTGGAGCTCGGAGCTCTCCCCAAGTCATCAACTGTTGCCTGTGTGGCAGACGCCTGGAGTGACAGGCTCTCATCACTTGGTAACCTGTGTGGGATTCTGAGAGGGGGTATCTTTCCTGTGTTTGACTGTTTAAGAGCAGCACATCATGCCAACTTTAGCCAAAAGAAAGACATGCACAGCACTGCTGCCATAACAAAACAAATTCCTAGCACCTCAGCGGCTGATGGCATTCTGCAGGGGTTCCCTACATTAAATGAACAGACAGTGGTGTTTCAGATCGTATGTATGTCCTGTGCTTAGTGGGGGACTTCCTTGAATCATTAGGTCAAGGCTGTATGCCCACATGGTGTCTCCAGAGCATCACCTCTCTCGAGTGAGGGAAGATGGCTTAGTTCTGAATTCTGGGATGATCAGTCCCTTATGTGAATTCGCTGGGCGAACTGAAAGTAGGAGGAGCAGAGAAGTGGCATTACGCTTCTGGGTGGCGTGTGCCTAACCTGGGGTCACTTCAACCGAGGATAAGGACAAGGAAAGGGGTATAGGAGGAGGTTCTGTGCTCACTCTCACAGAACCGAACAGCACACAAAATACCAAGGGGCCTACTTACTGAAATCAAGGGGGGACCTGGCCGAGTCCGACACATTGTCTCTCTCTCATTCACGTTGGCGCACCAGATGTTGAGGTGGATACGTTCTGAGAGGAGGAGTGTGGTGGGGGCAAGAGGCATGGAGTCACCACACAGACCCTGGGAGTTGGGTGAAAAGCAGGCCAGAGGCAAGCAGCCAGCAGACTCGTTTATTTCAGTTGGTACAGCAGCTTATATAGCTGAGGCAGCCAATCACTGTCATCTGGAGAGCTGACCTAGTTTATGATTTCACTTTCAACAATCTATTTTAGTTGTAACATGAGATAACAGTTAGAAAAGAAGGCACAGGCAGCTTCCGGGTTTGGGGTTCTGAATTGGCAGATTCAACTGACCATGGTGGAAAATCAGCAGGGAAGAAATTGCATGTGCATGGAACACGCAGGCTTCTCTTGTCGTCATTCCCTGACGCAGCGCAACAGCTACCACCACAGTGTCTTAAGTCTTCCAGAGAGAACCATGTGCACAAGTGCTGTGCAGACACCTGGCCATTTTAAAGAAGCAACCTATGCACCTGCACAGGCAGATCCCGAAGGGGGCCTTGGGAACAGTCCCTGAGGATACTGAGGACAACTCAGCAATTTTAGCAAAAACTGGGAATGACCAAGCCCTGAGACAGCCCCCAGCTGGCCACAGCCCCCGGCTGGCCACAGCCCCCACAGTCCCTCGTGCCCACACCACTCCCTACCACTGCCCGCCCTCCCTCCAGAGGAGCTTCCTGTACAGCTTTCCACACTGCCTCTCTAAGCTTTGTTTCCCACAGCCTCGCACTGGTACCACCCGGCTCACAGCCTGTTGTCTTCCTAGTCCCAGGCCCACCAGCGACCTCCCAATGCCAAACCCTACAAACACTCCCCGGCCCTCATCTCCCTGGACCATCCTGCCAGCTTCTGCTGACTGACTCCTCTCACTGACGCTCCCACACCCCACTCCCGTCCCCTTAAAATTCAAGCAGAGCTAAAGTCTGTGCACTCCCCGCTTTAGCATGGCCCCTTCTCCAGCTGCTTTATTCCCTTTATTTTGCAAGAATATAAAAATTCTGTTACCATAAACATGCAACCACGGCATCAACTGTAATACTTGAGAAGGGGGAGACAGCCATATGTTCACCATGCAACTGAGGACTGCGTGATGACAGGCTGGAATATTATGCAGCCATTAAAAATCATGTCAATGTCTGTGATTCAATGTCAAGCATAAAACAGGGAGAGTACAGAGTACTTATACAGTGGGCTCTCCTTCAGTAAGAGGGGAAAAAACCATGGAAAAGTCTACAGAGAAATATGCCCAAGTGTTACTTGTTGCCTTCGGATGGTCCTTTCCCTCCCTCACAGCCTTTTTCTGTCATTGGTAATATTTCCCTAAAGGATAATTTGACAATAAGAAGTAAAAAAATGAATGTATTCTAAAGCTTCGAGTTAAGGAACATAAAAGATGATCACAGTTCCCTAATTCCCCATCTCCCCTGTCCATGCATGTGTAATTCTTTAGTTTACCAAGTGCCCTCACATACAGCAAACGGAATGGCTTTCCTCAACAACTCTGAAGTATGCATTGGCAATGGTATCAAACCACACTACACACGGCTTAGGGAGGTCAGGGGTCATGGGCAAGGTCACATGATGGGAAAGTGCCACAGCCCAGAACTAGAACCCATGTTGGATTCACTTGCTGTTGTGGCTGCAATGTATTAACACTAACTTAGAGGCTTGGAACACGTCCGCTCTCTCGTGATCCTGACTTAGAAGTCCCATGGAGCTGGGCGAGGCCTGGCTTCCAGGCAGGGCACTAAGGGGCAGAGCTCACCCCTGGGAGTGGCTGGGACTGCTCATCCATGTCCTTGCCGGCTTCTGCGTTCCTTGCTCTTCAAAGTCAGCAACGGCAGGTCAGGTCCTCTCTGTCCACGTCTCGCTGACCTCTCCTGCTACTTGAGAGGCTCACGTGGCAATCCGGGCCCACCGGGATAATCCAGGCGAATCTCATCACCCTGTGTAAGGCGAGCAGATTAGTAAACCTCGGTCAGCCTCAGAGTCCCTCACAGCATCATCCAGATCAGTGCTGGACTGACAGCCCCAGACACGGGGACGCTGGGGGGTGGAGATAGAACAGGGCACTTACACAGCTTAGGCTTGTTGCTGCTCTCCCCACCACCTGGAAAGCTCTGGAAGGTTGTCCTTCATCTCCCTTCCTTGCTAGAATTCAGCTGCTCATAAAAACGTACAGAAAGAGACCTTATACAGTGGTTTTTCATTTGCGTCTGCCATTAAAAAAGTTCCATTAAAACAGCTTCCAGAACAAGGCACAAACTCAGTAACATTAATAAACAATGTAGAGACTACACAAGTTTTCACCCCATAAATTAAGGCATGTGACTCCATGAGAAAACAAAATGAGGCCACTCACCTATCAAAAGCTCTAGGTAAAAGGAATAAAAAGGCTTCAATCACCACGGTCTCTAAGATCTTAAAAAAAAAAAAAAAACCCACTCACACTCATGACTGAAATTGAGGAATTCTAAAAACCTTAAGCCTTTAAACAAGGCTGCTTATCACATTAAAAATGCAGACCAGTGAACGGCTCTGAGTCAAAAAGCTGAATTTTATTACAATTGTTTTTCAGGTCAGCTATGATCTTGACAAATAGTACGGGTAAGCCTCTAACAAGTTTCTAATTCCCAAGATACAAAAGACAATAAATACAGATTCAAGTTTAGCCTAAAAACAAATCTAAATCTGTTTAGATTAGGTAGTGTAGCTTAGTTTCAGTATTTCAAATACATGTTTAATTCTTAAAATGCTACAAGAACTCAGATAGGAAAGGTATTGCTCACTGATGAGCAGTCCAATGGTGCACAGGCGCAGGGCACCCCTGAGCCCTTGTGCACAGCCCTGGAGGGCCCACTGGCGCTGAGGGCAGTTGGAGATGGCGACACCGGTGCTTTCTGGCAAAAGGTGGGACAAGGACAGGAGGTGAAAATGCCCACTGAGCACGACAGCTGATTTCCCAACACCCAGTAAATGGTCCTATTTCTTGCAGAAAACAAGACGGGCACTGTGCATCTCCGAGCGCTCTACGGGGCGGCTTTGCCAGCACAGCGCAGGCTGCGTGCGTCCGCACCCCATGTCACCCCGAACACGTGCCGCTCGTGAAGTCCTCCACCCTTCACTTTCCTCCAGGACGCGTTCTTCCTTGCTTTCCTGCTGCGCTGTCCTTTAAATGAGTCTCACGGAATTTTCACCAGAAACAGTCCTATTGCTTCTTAGTGACAGCAAAGCTTAATTCTTCATGGAGTAGAAGGCTGCAGCTTCAGGCCAGGCTCCTTTGCCTTGGTTTAATTCTTGGGTACAGCTGTAAGAGAGTTTTGGGAAGGTTTACAGACCATGTGGATGAGTGGGAGCGTAACAAAATTTCAAAAGTACGGCAGGAGGTAAGGTCTCACAGGAAGGAAGGAAAGTAAAAAAAAAAAAAGATACGCTATGCCCAAATGTACAAACACTCACATTTAGCAATGTTCTTATCAGTGACTCAGCGCAGGGCTCCAGCCAGTGACAAGACCACAGAACAATGACATAAAAGCCCATGACCACTCCAGCGATCAATGCCATCACTACGGATTGTTAAGCTATAAATCAAGTCTAACGAGGAAGACAGATTGCTCACAGTGGTTTGCAATATGCCACAAGTACAAAGTTCATGGGAAATGTTTATGATGAAAAAACTGAATGGACTCCAAAAATGCACCAGAACAAACTTGTCTGTTAATTCAACTTTCCACAAACTTTCTGAAGTATGCGCAAGCAACTGGGGTTTTCATGACTACTGGAGAAAACTAAGAAGATTAATGTCTTTCAACTTTATTTACAATGGAACTTAATACTGGAGACTCGAGACTGGCAGGGACAAAACGCCAAAATACAAGGCACAGACTAAGGAAGGACAGGTGTTCTTAGCTTCGGAGTTCTGGGGTTTCGTGTTCTCCCAAACAAGAGCGTGAGAGGGGAGGGCTGGCCAAGGGCTGCAGTAGAGAAGCCAGGCGCAAATCAAGTAATTCAACCCACAGCAAAACAAAAACCCTCTGCCCATGACACAGGAGGGAAAAGGAGCTCCCTCAAAGACAGCCAGGCTTCCAGGAGAAGACGGCGGGGTCGAAGTGCTGAAGGCCGACTTTCCCGTCCAGGCAGATGCGTGGCCAGGCCAGCTGTCTACGCTGTCTGGGCTTCAGAGTAAAATCCTCAACGTTTCTGCATTTGCCCTTTGTTAAATGTTGTGTGGACACACTGGCGACGAGACCCACGCCGGGAGACCCAGAGGTCTGCTGGTGGCTACAGGGCCACCTCTAGCCCGGCCCACGGGTATGGGCATCAACCTGCTGCTGCCCCACCCAGGACAAACCCGCTGTGAGAAAATGAAATTCACTCACGAGGCCCACAGCGGACAGGCTTCTTGAAAACTGCTAAGAAGACAGATCTCAGGTGTTCTCGCTGCCCAAGAGCAGTAACGCACACTCCGTGCAGTAATGCAGTGCATGAGCCTGAGGCAGCCAGCCTGCACTACACCTGTCTCACAGCTTCTTGTACACCATGAGCTGCGGGAGGCAGGGCGCTGGCAGACAAAGGCCGTTAAGAGGCACTCGCTTCCCGCAGGCGTTCACTAGTGCGCTGCAGACCCTGCAGAAGCACACGGGGGCTTGACAGAGAAACGCTTTACTTTTCCTCTGGCTATCGGAAACCTTTTTAAAAAGGCTCCTCTTAGGGGTCAGCGTTGTGGCATAGCAGGGTAAGCTGCTGCCTGTAGGCCCCGGCTGCTCCACTTCTGACCAAGTTCCTTATTAATGGCCTGGGAAAGGGGCAGAAGATGGCCCAAGTGTCTGGGCCCCTGCACCCACATGGGAGACCCTATAGAAGTTCCAGGTTCCTGACTGCCTGGCCAGGCTCAGCTGTTGTAGCCATTTAGCAAGTGAACCAGTGGATTGAAGATCTTTCTCTTCTAATCTGCCTTTTAAATAAACACATTTTTTTAAAAAGCCTCCTTTTAGTCTGTTTTTCCCCATTTCCACTGTTCTTTACTATTTGTGTTATGATCACAAAATGAATACGTCTGAGCCCCAAATATCTGTTTCATAAAAAAATTGTGCTATGAGAAAAGCAGCAGTTAAGATGCATGAACTCATTCGCACTGCACATTAGACTAGCAACAGTGGGGCAGGGGGAGTCAGGAAGACACTGGTCTGAGTGCAGACAGCAGGGGCCCAGCACTGGGGTCTGCCAGGAAGCCGGGACCTGCACAGAGAGAAAAGCCCACGCGGCAGCACACTCGCAGGCAGAATCCTGCCCCCAGCCCAGGCACCAGCACAGGAGTTCTGTGCAAGGACTGACCACGTCTGTGTGCCCCTGAAACACCCAGCCTGCCCACACTGCTCTGCACCAGAGCCGGGTGCCATCCTCACAGCAATCAAGGAGGCGGGCTTCTCCCACACTCTCCTCCCACCCTCCGCTGCCCATCACCTCAGGAAGCACTGCAGGTGGACCCGCAGGCCTGGAAGCCACTGCCCGTGACCCACATGCTATGCACTGTGCATCCCCGCCTGCCTTCCCTCTGCCCTGCCTCACCTCCTCACCAACAGCACGCTCTGCAAGCACTTGTCTAACCTGTAAACTTCTCTCTCAATCTCTCCATTTGCCTTATCATGTCTCTCTCTCCTTCCCACTCCCACACTCTACCGCATAAACCCTGGCAGGACACCTGGATCTATGGGAAAGCATGAGGCAAAGTCTTGAGACACATTCCTCTCACCTTTCCTCCTCCGCCCCACCACACCCTAGCCTTTTCTCTGAAAATACTCCTGGGAATCGTTCCACTGTACTAATACAGAAGTGTTAACTGGTTGATATGGACTTATACAATTTGTTATTTTCTTGGTTTTTCTGACAATGAAATAACAAAGAACAAGAGATGTTGTCTTTAATGCCCTGCTGTAAGTTTTTCCATATATGCAAATCCTACTTTAGATAGACTTAAAGTTTATTTCACATATTACAAGCTCCAGCTGGCACTGTAGTATAATGGGGTTAAGCTACTGCTTGTAGCGCCAGCATCCCATACGGGCACCAATTTAGGTCTTGACTGCTCCACTTCTGATCCAGCTCCCTGCTAATGCACCTGGAAAAGCAGCAGAAGATGGTCCAAGTCCTCAGGCCCCTGCACCCATCAAGGGAGTAAACTAGCAGTGGAAGATATCTCCCCCACCCCCAACCCCATAACTCTACCTTTAAAATAAATAAATCTTAAAAAAAAAGTCACAAGCTCGATTCTGCTCACATTATCCAGTTATCTTCAGTCTGTTTATAAATGCAGACAGGACCCTGACGGCTGGCAAACATCCACCACTGAGCACGATACAATCACTGGAATGTGGCTTTGGGTCTAAACCTAAGATGTGGGGAAACTGTAAATTCCACATCTTACTAGTTACAATGTGCCTGCAACAGGAGCAGGTTTTGCGAAGCTTCCTCTGTCACACGTGAAAACACGCTGTGTGTTGGATGACTTACCCCCAGCAAGTTGCGTGGCACATAGCCCTCCCTGTCATTGAGGCGAGCCCACCACCACTCGATCTCGTCCTCGTCTTCCCGGCGGACGACTGTCATGCAGTCGCCTTCTCTCATGGGCAGCTCGTCGTCGTTCTGAGGCTCATAGTCCCACAGTGCGTAAATGACGCCTTTGTTCATGATGCCCATTTTCTCCTGTACTCCTGAAATCACCATGGGAAACAAAATGGCAAGAAACGGGTGTTGGCTGGAGTGAGCACACTGAACTGTCAGCAAATGCACTTCCCGGGGTTGCGGGGAGGGTGGAAGCCAGCAGTGCTCCGGGAACACACGGGAGACACACGAACACTGCCCTCCTCTCCAAAGCAGCTCTCGGAGTGGCCTCATTCAGAACACAAACGCCTAGGAACTAAAAACAGAACGGTCCCCGACTATTAAAGTAAATTACACTTGTCACATTTCAGCCTACTTCTACATGTAGTGACTAAGGAACTCTGAGAACATTCTTCACCTAAAACAGCAGTGACAAATGATCAGAAGTGTTTGACTGTTATTCTATTAATTTCAAAGAAAAAAACCTAGAAAATGCTAGAATGCAGAAACATGGCATTTTGAACATGATGAAAGTCTTTATATGGTTAACTCTAAAATAGTGAGAAGCGGAATTCTAAAAAGATATTGAAATTTATAAACTAGGGTATTTCTCACCAGTTAACACCAGATTTGCAAGTTAACTGGTGCTTTCAGCTTTGCCTCTCTCCACAGATACATCTGTCCTACAGGGCAACACTCGTAAGAAACAACCACCAACAACTGGCAGACAACAGGCAGAAAGCAGAGGAGGGAAAGAATCAGACAAGAAGGCTGCAAACGACTCAGAGTTCAACAGTCTCACCTTCATGATTTTTTTTTAAAGTCAGGACAAAATCTGCTTGCATATGAACAGATTTTCAACTCCCCTGAGCACTAAGCCATTAATTATGACCTTGTTACTCCTAAATCAATTAATAATGATGTCGCATGGAGTATAACCAACTTGAGGTAAAAATGAGGCTGTTCCTTTCCCAAAGAAGGCTCTGTCAATATAAAGGGCCAGGTGAGTTCCCAACTTATCTGTTTAAATGAGCCAGATTCGCAGGGGCAGTACAACTTGCTAAGACGAATTCCACCAAGTTCTAAAGCTAGACAGATGCATTACCTCTTGGAATGGGGATGCAGGTTTGGGTGAACCAAAAGAAACTCTGGATACTAAGTATATGCAAAATAAGAGCTGGAGTCCCAACTTTTTGTTGCTGTTGCTTGAAGATCTACTGTATTTACTTGAAAGGCGGAGTTAGAGATCTTCCATTCCACTGGTTCATTCCCTAAATGGCCACAATGACTAGGGCCGGGTCAGGCTGAAGCCAGAAGCCTGCAACTCCACCTGGATCTCCCACATGGGTGGCAAGGGCCCAAGAACTTGGGCCATCTCCTGATGCTTTTCCCAGGCCATTAGCAAGGAACTGTATCGGAAGTGCAGCAACCAAGGCTTGAACCAGCACCCATATGGGATGCCAGTGCTGCAACATCCAGCCCGAGTCTCAGCTTCTAAGATGGTTCAGGGATGGAAGAACATTTCTCATTATTTGTTTTAGATTAAAAGCTGCAAATTATTCTGTGCAAAAATGTTTGAGGGGTCTGAAGACATGCTGGATGTCACTGGTAACTGGGGTAGCCACTAAGGAGGCCATCAGCCACTCCAGATCCATGAGGAGTCAAAGAGTAAGGAGCAGGGAAGTCCCTGGCTCTGCGCGCCCCCACCACACACACACACACACACACACACACAACAGGCTCAGAGGGAGGCCTGCAAGGAGAAAACAGCCCAGTATACTCTGAAGATGGAAGAATTATCTGTGCAATAGTCACAAAATAGAATGGCACAGCACAAGGAACATAAACCATGGCCACATGTAACATGAGGGACTCACAAAAACAATGCTGAATGAACGAGGCAGGCCACAGAGTCACCAGCATGATTATGCTAAGTGTCAAAAGCAGCCCAACCCAAAAACATTAGTCTAAATTCATATACAAATGAAGTTTTTTTTTTTTTTTTTTTTGACAGGCAGAGTGGACAGTGAGAAACAGAAAGGTCCTCCTTTGCCATTGGTTCACCCTCCAATGGCTGCCACAGCCGGCACACCGCGCTGATCCGATGGCAGGAGCCAGGTACTTCTCCTGGTCTCCCATGGGGTGCAGGGCCCAAGTACTTGGGCCATCCTCCACTGCACTCCCTGGCCACAGCAGAGAGCTGGCCTGGAAGAGGGGCAACCGGGACAGAATCCGGTGCCCCAACCGGGACTAGAACCCGGTGTGCCGGCGCCGCAAGGAGGAGGATTAGCCTAGTGAGCTGCGGCGCCAGCCAAGAAACAAATTTTAAAAAACTAGCTCTACAATAGGTTTTGCATGCGCGCTCCCACACAGCTGTCGTCTCTCTCTCGATCACCTCGGAAGGAGGGGCTCTGCTTACCTGTTCACTCACTCACACACACACACACACACACACACACACCACCACCACCACGCGCTAAGTGCCAGAGCCTGGGCAGAGATCTTCTGAGGTCAGAGCCATGAACATCACAGGGTCGTACGCTGCTTCACTGTGTTTTGTAGCTGAAAACATCCCTGACAATAGTGGTTTCTAGCAATGCGCACAAAAGCTGTATTGTTACCTCTTACCATGGCTGCTGGGGATTTTCAATGCCCAGGATTTTATACAACATAGCAGATTTTTTTTTCCAAATAGTAAAAATATTTAACCAATTATCCTTCAGCAATTCAGGAAAAATGAATGTGGCATCGGTATATCTAGTTCTACTGGTTACGTACCATAAAGAAACTGGGAGCACTGGGTGTAGCCTTCCTCCATCTCCTCGCACTTGTCTGCAGCAGTCTGCATGTCACTGTAGGTCATGGCAAACACAGCAGCCCCTGACTCCACCAGAAACTTACACACCTGGACGTTATTACACGAGGCAGCACAATGGAGTGGGGTCCTGTGAAGTGAGACACGGCCAGGGCTTGAAATGCTTGCCCAAAGTCAAAGATTCCTGCTGTGAAAAGATAGCTGGAAAGTTCTTAAATCTCTCAGCCCTTTCCTCTAAGCCAATCAAAGAATTACAGCGATGAAGGAAAAAAAAATACAGAATAATGGACTATGCTGGGGCTAGAACTAGACAAAGGGTGTAGAAAACCAAAGAAATGAAACTCATACATCCTAAGAACAGGATAAATGGAGTTTGCTCTATGTCCTAGAGAAACTAATAATTTCTACCAAAGTGGAGGAGCCAACAGTCCTTAAATTACACGGCTTCACTCGAAACACATGCCTTTGAAGATCCCTTTATTGCCACCAATTCTGAAGAAAGTAAGTTGCACTTGAGTTCTCTTTACATTTTTCAAAGCTGCTATCAGGCAGGTGTTTAGGCTAGCAGTTAAGACACCAGTTAGATGTTCATGTTGACTTGGCTTCGACCACCACCTCCAGCTCCTGACTCCAGCTTCCTGCTAATGCAAATCCTGGGAAGCAGCAAGAGCCGGCACGATCTCTCTCCCCCTCTCCCCCTCCCGCTCTCTCCCCCTCTCCCCTACGCTTCTCAAATATTTTCTGAAATTAAATTTTAATTAAAAAAACTGTCAATTCAATTTAGACTAGAAACTATAAAATATACACATTTCAATTTAGGTTAGGTAACTAGTTAAGCATGAACTTGTAATAACAGCATTAAAAAGAATCTGCTCCAGATTTTCAAATGTCTTGTTTTAAATGACCCTGGGTAAGCAGACAGATAGAAAGACAGATAGACAGATAGATAAAAAGGAATAAGAAGAGCTGGTACCACTGTCCAGACTCAGGAGATGGACTTGAGAACATCAGGCTCCAAAATACACAGGTCTACTTCTTTGTCCCTTCCTCCCCTTCATTTTATTTCACTTGGTAACCTTAAAAAATTTTTTTTCATCCCCATTCCCGTTATTATTATTTTGGTGACTATGACTACAGATTTTTTTTAGATTTGTTTATTTGAAAGAGAGCTACAGAGAGAGGGAGAAAGAGACAGAGACAGAGACAGAGGTCTTCCACCTGCTGGTTCACCCTCCAAATGGCCACAACAGCCAGAGCTGGGCGAGCACAAAGCCAGGAGCTTCTTCTGGGTCTCCCACCTGAGTGCAGGGCCCAAGCACTTGGGCCATCTTTCACTGCTTTTCCAGGCACATTAGCAGGGAGCTGGAGTAGAAGTGGAGCAGCCAGGCTTGAACCAGAGCTCATATAGGATGCTGGCATCACAGGCAGAGGCTTTACCCCACTATGCCATAGCGCACATCCCTAGGTTATTTTTTTTTTTTTAAACAAGCTTTCTATTTTATTTATTTACTTGAAGGGCTGGTTCACTCCCCAAGTATATGCAATGGCCAGGACTGGATCAGGCAGAGATGAGAAACCTGGAATTCCACCTGGCTCTAACACTTGAGTCGCCACCAACTGCCTTGCAGGGTGCACATGAGCAGGAAGCCGGAACTGGAAGTGGAGTCAGGACTCAGACCCAGACACTCCAATATGCAATGCAGGCATCACAAAATATTTCATGAAAAATGGATTTAGTGGCCAAATGTATTTGTAAGATGTTGCAAATTACAATCCCCTCTTGGAGTCGTACAAGGGACATTGGCATATTCACTTGGACTTTTCAAGGGGCTGGGAAGACCTTGCTTCCAATCAGCCTTTCTCAGACTCGCTGATGCACGTGAGTTAGCTGTACCGCTTGCGATGTTCCCTCTTATTATTCTTCAATTGCTCTACTTTTCAAAACTCCTCTACTTCCAGAACAGGAATGAGATGACTGTTTCATGAGGACATGCTAATTCTTCAACAGATACCCCCGTTCTCCAGACAGACAGCAGCTTAAGGACATACACAGACACACTCCTCACCTACTGCTGACACAGCAGACGCCCATAAGTGCCGTCTGACTGGGGTTTAAAAGCTCTTACCATCCATCGCTGTCGGCAGCATTGACATTGACCCCAAACTGTACCAGGAACTTCACGATTTCTGTGTGGCCTGCACACACAGCATTGTGAAGAGCTGTGATGCCCTCATCATTGGGCAGGCTTGGGTCATCAACCTGTAACATCAGTAAGAAGACGAGCACCACTCTAGTCTCTTGTCACCTGAATTGTCACGACTTACTGGTTTCTTGGGGTAAAAGAGAGAATATAGATAGACTTCCGCAGCATTTTTCTAAATCATAATTAAAACCTACAGGAGCCAAGAAAACTATATTAAGAACAATTTTCTTGCAATAAGACAAAAGAGCCACATTAAGTAGGCACTCACTATAAAAAGGAGTTTTTTAAATAAAAAAAATTGGAAGAGCAGTGCCAGAAACTACATCCTTATAGTCATTTTTGTTTATTTATCCACCCAACTTCCCACCACAAATGAGTTTCTAAGTAGAAGTTACATCTGCTATGAGGAAGAAGAAAAGGTCAGCTAAAAATATTTTACACAGTAGGCTCCTCAAGAGCAGGGAGCACCTCTAACTTCACCCCGTATTGTTCTTAGGGAACAGCAAGGGTCGCCCCGTGAAGGAACAGCTCTCTCCACGTCACAACGGCACAGCCCCACCTTCCGAACAGCATGGCCAGCCCTGACCCGTGCTCAGAGGGTCCTCCACAACCCCACAACCCCGAAGGACATTTAAACACACAGCTTCTCTCGAGTAGCCTTCTAATTATTCAAATAAAGGTCATCTTTAAGAAATTCATGATCATACCTCATAAATAATTCTCTGCACAAGGTCAAACTCTCCCTCCAAAGATGAATCAAGAAGTAAAGCAAGAGGGTTGAACTTCACCCTCATCCCATGAGCAATCCTCTCTGAACCGGTTTTACGTAAGTTTGTCCTTTTGCCCTGTGAAGGAAACGTGCAAAACTAAGGATCTCAGTCTTAAGCAAAACAGATCAATACCACCCAAAGCAGAGGACATCACAGTTACGTTGGCAAGAAGAACTTTAAAATACATATTTTGCACATTTTTCTTCAAGTGTGACATTATTTAGAAAAGTGTACAATCATGATATGCAGCTCGTAAATGCAAGCAAGCAGCCAAGCAAGGAGAACTCACTGTAAGCTTGTCTTCTGCCAAGTTCAATACTGGTCCTTAATCACCTATCTAATACAGGACAGCGAACCCCACATTATGAAACTGGGCAAAACAGCTTAGTGTTATATATTTTTAAAAGTTACCATATACTGAATGAATATTTATTTAATCCTCACAAAAATGTGCTGTCCCTAACTTACAAACTCAGGTGCTCAGCCAGTAAACAAAGAGCAAGCAGGAGTTCAAACACAGGAAGGGAACCTGGTCTCCCCGAAGCCCTCCCTCTAACCGTTTCATGCTACGACACCTTGGTCTCCCCAGGGAAAAGCAACAATAAGGAACATCAGTCTATCACAGACACATCAAGGAGGAACTTTGTCAGTCTCAAAATGTTTTAGTAAGTCAGGCTTAAAAATAAAGCAAAAATGTAAAGGCTACATGGAACTAAATTTCTTTTACAGATATTTTATTTGAAAGTCAGAGAATCAGAGACAGAGGGAGGGCTCAGCGCTGTGGTACAGTAGGTTAATCCTCTGCCTGCGGCACAGGCATTTCATATGGGCACCGGTTCTAGTCCTGGCTGCCCTTCTTCCAATCCAGCTCTCTGCTATGGCCTAGGAAAGCAGCAGAAGATGGCTCAAGTCCTTGGGTCCCTGCACCCGCATGGTAGACCAGGAAGACGCACCTGGCTCCTGGCTTCAGATCAGCACAGCCCCGGCCATTGTGGCCATCTTGGGAGTGAACCAACAGAAGGAAGACCTTTCTGTCTCTACCTCTGTAACTCTACCTCTCAAATAAATAAAAATCTTAAAAAAAAAAAAAAGAGAGGGAAACAGGGAGGGGGAGGCAGGGAGAGGGAGGGAGAGAGAGATCTTCCATCCACTGGTTCACTCCCCATATGGCCACAACAGTCAGGGCTAGGCCAGGCCAAAGCCAGGAGCCTAGAGCTTCTTCTGGGTCTCCCACATGGGTGCAGGTGCCCAAATACTTGGGCCGTCTTATGCTGTTTTTTCCCAGGCCATCAGCAGGGAGCTGGATCAGAAGTGGAGCACCCAGGACATGAACTGGTGCCCATGTGGGTTGCTGGCATCACAGGCAGCAGCTTTAAAAATAATATTCTATGAAATGGAATTTTTTTTTATTTTATTTATTTGACAGGTAGAGTTACAGACAGTGAGAGAGAGAGAGACAGAGAGAGGTCTGCCATCGAATGGTTCACTCCCCAGGTGGCCGCAATGGCCAGAGCTGCACTGATCTGAAGCCAGGAGCTAGGAGCTTCTCCTGGGCCTCCCATGTGGGTGCAGGGGCCCAAGCACTTGAGCCATCTTCTACTGCTTTCCCAGGCCACAGCAGAGAGCTGGATCGGAAGAGGAGCAGCCAGGACTAGAACTGGCATCCATATGGGATGCTGGCACTGCAGGCAGAGGATTAACCTACTGTGCCATGGTGCCGGCCCCTGAAATGGGATTCTTAAACATATCTAAGCAAGTAGATATAGTCCCCAAGGTGTAACATGTGTACCACACAGGCTTTTTCTTCCATCTTAGCCCACATAAGGAAAATGTCCGGGTTTTGAAAAACATTAATGGCCACTGATACATTTCACAAGTGTGCAGTGGCTACCATGCTGCAGTCCTTGAAGGGGCCAATGCCATGCGACCACGGTGCTACCAGTCACAGGCTGCGGCTCCTACTTCACCCGAGGCAAAGAGGAAAGAGAAAGCACTCTTCTGGGAAAAGAAACTGGAGTCATAAAAGTTAAGTGTGATACTTTTACAAACTCTAGTTTGTTTTTCCCTCCTGAAAAGCGTGAATTATTCTGACACAACAACATAAACTGAGGAGAGATCATAGATTATTGCAGTGTACATTTGTTTTGGCCAGCAGGGCTTAAAACTTCCTTTTGTTCACATGCAAAACTCAAATGAAGAGATCCAATGGGGCCAGCACTGTGGAGTACCGGCATCCCATATGGACACCGGCTGCTCCACTTCCGGTCCAGCTTCCTGCTAAAGCACTGGAGGATGGCCCAAGTTCTTGGGCCCCTGC